>NC_048423.1:20979759-20985330 GCF_013103735.1 Etheostoma cragini
AGTTCTGAAGGCAAAAGGGGGTCCAACCCGTTACTAGCATGGGGTACCTAATAAAGTGGCCGGTGAGTGTATGTTATCATTGATAGATGTTGCAACAACAACAAAAAACCAACTATATTGGACATACGTAAATTATTTTACCTTGTGCTAATAAGGCACGTCATTTTACACATTGCTTGTGGTGCCATATGTGCCTGATATGGTGAACTGTTGAACACTTGCCATGATCTGTCTTCATATGCAGGATCCCAGCCTGGGAGCCTGTGCCTAGCTTTCTTTTTATTGCTGCCATCTTCTTCTCCTCCACTCTCCTCTTTTTCTGCCCTGTCTCCTGTTCCATTGTGCTCTTCTGCTTCACTCTGCACTTCACTCTGGTCTTGTGCTTCACGCTGGTGTCCTCCTCTATCCTACTACTGCCTGTCTGCTTCGGTCACCTGTCTAATATTTCAACAGGCAACCAGCAATAACATTGTAAAATGTTGCAGAAGCCACAGCTAGTGTTTCCTCCAGAATTTTTTTAAAGCACTGTTGGCATCTGAGCGGGAAAAATGAATTAGATTTAGACCTATCTACTGTCTACTGTGACGTGCCTGCACAGAGATTATTTTTCTTTCACTTTTCCCAACTAGCGCTCTGAAGTGCATCGCGCACGTAGTGCACGTAGGGTACAGTCTAAATGGGTTAGATAGCCTTAACTCTGTCTTTTCCTTAAAAACTGTGTAGGTAATATTAACTTGGGATACCTGGTTATCTTCATCAGGCGTCTTTCTTTTCTTAGAGAAATATATTAAAAAACTTATCTGAAAAATAAGTAATGAATAATATTGTCATGATTCAGAAACAAAGTGGAATTTATATGTATATATAATATATACACACAACCGGCCAAAAGTTTGGGGTCACTCACAAATTTCCATTGGACTCCATTATGGACAGAATCCCAGCGGAGATCAGTTGCCTTGTTGTTTTTAACCAGGGCAGCAGTTTCCAGATTACATTATGTGCTTACATAATTGCAAAAGGGTTGTTTAATGTTTTCTTAGTTAGTTTTTTAAAATAATATCAGATTAGTAAACAAAATGAGCTTTTGGAACATTGGATGAATGATTGCTGATAATGGGAAATGTAGATATTGCATTAAAGATCAGCCACCAACTCAGATCATCTGGTATCCTGTCTATAATGGAGTGTAATTGAAATTTGTAAGTGACCCCAAACTTCTTACTGGTAGTGTATATATACATATATATATATATAGTATATATATATATACAATGAGGAAAATAAGTATTTGAACACCCTGCTATTTTGCAAGTTCTCCCACTTAGACATCATGGATGGGTCTGAAATTGTCATTGTAGGTGTATGTCCACTGTGAGACATTATCAAAAAATAATAATCCAGAAATCACAATGTATGATTTTTTTGAACTATTTAGTTGTATGATACAGCTGCAAATAAGTATTTGTAATAATATAGGTCAAACGTTTTATGTAGCCTAGTTTTTCACCAGGTTTGCACGCACTGTAGAAGGGATTTTTGACTTGGTTTTCTCACAATCCTGCAAGCTGTTCTGTCTGATATTTTTCTTGGTCTTCCAGATCTTACCTTAACTTCCACTGTTCCTGATGACTGCCATTTCTTACTTACATTCCGCAAACAGAGGATATTGGCATCTGAAAACACTTCGCTATAGTCTTATAGCCTTCTCCTGCTTTGTGAGCGTCAACTATTTTCAGTTCCAGTTTAATGCTTAGAAGAACCCATGGTGCTGATTGTTGGGGCAAGGTCAAATGAGTCTCGGCATTTAAACCTTAAGATTGACATCACCTTGTCTATCCAGACAACAATTGAGAACATTCCATGACCCTATCAGGTAGGGCTGATTAATCAAATTTGAATCATGATCACGATTTTGACTTCCCACGATCAAATTTGCGTGATCGAGCAATTGTTTTTTTTTTTAAGCGTCTTTTCATAGCCCATCCACCGCTCCGTAAACCACTGTCTGATCATGTGCCAGTCAGAGTAGTTCCCTGCACCGTGCATTTTAGTTTCTAGATGTAGACAATCACAGAGGACAGAGTAACGGGAGGAAAACTCAACAGATTTTACTACTCCCTGTACTTACTACTACTGCCTTGGTCTCAAGGTTTACCAATTTACCAGTAAACGCAACATTTTGTCCTGTGTCTGTTGTTTTTCAGACAAGAGCAGTGACCAGTGCTAGTCGGTGCTAGTAGCGTCTGTTAGCTCCTCTGGGACGCACTTGTGCTAATTTCCTAGCATCCGCTGCAATGCGGTTCATATGGATAGGGTTAAATTTTGCGTTACATGACCCATTTTGTCTGTAAAGCCATGCCTGTGTTGGATCTCTCCTCTTACTCTCCGCGTCCGGCCACACAGCGGCCGCTGGTCCTCAGGGCGAAAAACACAGAACAAGTTATTGAATGCAACTAACTTCAGTTAGTAGAGGACCAGCGTGTGAGACGGAGCTGCTGGACGTGGGTCAGAAATGTGACCCATGGCCAGAACATCATAGTTCATAAAAATGCAGCGCAGTGACGATACAGACATTTCATACACACAACGTGTGTATCCGCCATTCGACCCGTGCTGGACCCTTTTATAATGAGTCAGCCGTCGCTCTGTGAGTAGCGTCCATCACACTCCCTCCCGCAGTTATAAATAGCCTATATGACAATAAAATTTGTTTTGGTTAAAATCAACAAATAATCGTGATCAAAATTTTGACAAAAATAATCGCGATTATCATTTTGGCCATAATCGTGCAGCCCTACTGTCAGGTCTTAGCTTTCCAAAGGGGGCGGTGCATGCTATACTGTGCTATGCTAAACATTTGCAGACATAATTTTAGTTTTTTGTTGTTTTGAAAGTAATTCCCAAGCGGCTGCATTGTGGGTGGCTCTGCCATGCGCTATACAAGGACCAGATCAGACAGCGGAGAAGCATTGCACACAAAGTGCCGAAGCATAAGTGCAGCTTCACAGTTGAACTGCAAAAAAAGCTTTCCAAGTCCTGGTTGAGATTAGTGGGAGGCAGAGTACAGTGTGCAAAGCTAGCACATTTGTTTCAGTGTCTAACAAAGGTGCTGGAGATCTCAAAGCTCACATGGACACCGAAAAACCTTATCTTATTACATAGAAAAGGTTTTAAGAAATATTTGGTTGAAGCTTTATTTTCAAGCTGACACAGACTAGGTCATATTTAGAACATTTCATATTTATTTATTTGAAAACAGCTTTTATTTTATTTTTGTACCATTGGGGCATAATAAAACGAAAATGAAAATGTTCATTAACCTCTGAGAAGCCTGTCTGAATTTGTGTTTTGAGGCCGGGCCAAGTGTCCTGTTTTTTTGGAAATCAAAATATGATCACTAGGGATGAGCCGGATACTCAGCTGAATCTTGCCGTTCAGTTAGCGGTAAACCTCCGCGTCAAGTGTTTTGCGCAAACAAAATGTTTTTGAACTTTTGTTAGTACCAAGGTTGGCAGCAAACAGTAGCACATTTTGTTTACTTAAAGACTACATGTTGCATTTTGTTTAATTTTAACAAATTTATTTTAATCTAAAGCTACATCTTTTATTTCAAATTTAACAGTCATTGCCTTTCTAATTCCCTGGAAGTTAAGGGCTGAAGTTGCATTGTAAAAATCTCCCAGTATTAGCACAGCAGTGCATACCTGTTTGTATTACAGTCATAGACCGTTAAAATAAATGGACAGAGCATGTGTGACGTCACCCATTGGTTTGTGGAGATCAGAAATGAGTCGTCGAGTTTGCGTTTATGGGCGCAGCCATCATGGTTGCGGATGTGACGATTTTAGAGGAGAGGGCGGGGTGAGAGCAGAGCCACCGACCGTTGGGCGGGATATTCAGTCTATGGGCGGGATCTGACTGACGTTAGCTAAGAGTTAGCAACGCTGCTCTACCGTTACGTTAGCTTACCACTTCCACTGCCAATGTGGATGCAACTGCTGCTGAATAATTCAAGGTAAGATTTAGCTTCACTAGGATTTAAGTATATCTTTATCCCATATAGTCTATGGTTATATAAGAGTCACATTGCAAAGTAAATGTCTCTGAAGTTACCATGTAAATTGTCTGTAACGTTAGCTTGCCAAGTAGCTAATTATGGTAAAACATGCTAACGTTAATTTTCTGCAAATCGAAGTTTACTTCTCGTAATTTAAACGTAGTGTCAGCGAAATGCAAAACGGCGATTGTCAATGCTTGTCATTATGTAACGCTATTAGCAAATGTATAACCAAATTTCTTATAACGTTCGGCTAGCTGTAATAACCATAAGGATCCGGTAATGTGCTACGGTTTGCCCTGTCAGTCTATACTTGGGGCATTTAACCTTGACATGCTGTTAAGAGCTAATGTTAGTAGATATAAGATAATTCAACTAAGTCACAGTTACACTAACGCTAAAGAACAATGGACTGTTGTTTATTCATGTGTATTCTCCTAGATAATTAATGAAGTACAGCTACATGCTAGTGTGCATAGATATTTAACTCTGACGGGCTCAAATGGAAATTGATGATTCCTTCATTCTTTCAGAAATAGGAGTGCTGAGAGCCACGATGGCATGTTCATCACCACCCAAATGCCCCAGAAGTAAGCAATAGTAATAGTTCATTTTCTTATGCTATTTATTGTACAACATTAAACTTTTACCAGACTTTTGTACAACTAAGCCAATGCATTTTCAAATAGTGTGTAATTAAGAGTGCTGTTCATTTATCCTTTATCTCTATAGCTTAAAATATTCTACTTTTCTTGCTATTACAATGCGTTTTTCCATCCAACAGTCTGGATCATTGGAGACAGCTACGTCCGGGGGGCAGAGAGAGCAACAAACACCATGGGGAACAACCTTGGTATTGAGGATATCTACATCTATTGGTTTGACTGAGCCGGTCTGGGGAAGTCTGCGGTGGAAGAGACTTCTCCCTTTCTTTTACCAGTCCTTACAAGGAAGAGCTGTCCTGGACGTCCTCCTTATTTACTGTGGCGGGAATGACCTGGGAGATGTCAAGGGTGGTAACCTCGTCGCAGGAATAAACAAGAACCTGCAGCACCTCCACCCGCAGTATCCAGGCATGATAGCACAAGTGCTATAAGCTTTATATGTTAAGCGGTATTTTTATATTCTGGTTTGTAATGTCAACCATTTCTACTGTAATTAACAGTGTGGTACTAACAGTGTGGCACTAGAGATTCAGCAACCTCTTTATTATGCAGACATGTCTTGTGACAGTTAAGTTTGCCTTTACCTTAACCCACAGCAGGGGTTTATGTGTGGAATTTACTCTTGTAAAAGGTGAACTACAGTATTTAATTCATACCTTTTTAAAAATCTTAAGTTTTTGGTTTATGATTTTTTTTTAAGTTAATGCCCATTTCAATGTGAAATAAAGGTCGTTCTAAAGCTACATTTGTTGTTTTTCTGAAGTAACTATAGGAACATCCAGCAATGTAGTCATACAAGAAGACTTTGGTAATTTCATAGAATTTGTAATTGATTAAAAGTGTCTT
>NC_048423.1:20985430-20993699 GCF_013103735.1 Etheostoma cragini
TATTACCAAAACACGCACTTACACAGAAGCCACACGTCAACTTCCGACCAAAAACAAAGGAACAAATGTGCGCCAACACTGGGGATCAATAAAAATGAAAATACACAGTAAAATCTGTGCTATATACAGTATATATTTGTTACTAGTATGAAGATTTTTTTCAGCAGTAAAAAAATATCTCATGCTGGTATCTGAAAATAAAATACAATAGTCGACAAGTAAACATTTTACCATTTTTTTAAGTATGAAGTCTGTGATGCAGTTTACGTGTAAAATAGCCGTAGCAAACAATGGTAAGTTATTTTAAGCCAAAAGAGGGAGGCTGTAAACAAAGGACCATGAGTTTTCCAGTGTGTTAAGCATTTATTGCCGTAATTCTAAGCCAATAAACTGTGTGCAGTTGGGTGGAGAAGACAGCAAAATACTGTTTTTTTTGCGTTTCCTACTGTAACTAATCGTAAGCCGAGGAAGTGTGTCTGTCCGTCGGATGGAGAGGAGTGAGGTTGTTGTGTTTTTAGGATGTGTGTCCGAAAAAGTGTGTCTGTCAGTTGGGTACAGAGCTCGGCATGAGCGGTTTCAGCCTGGCAACCTCTGTAAACTTCCAAGTCTTGGGAGGAGGGGGGGATTTGGTAACACCTGCGGTAGTGGACCATGGAGCGCAGAGGCTTTTGGGAAATGCTACCCATGTCAATTAGCACCTTGTAGGTTAACTCACACTGTAAAAGTCTCAGTGGTAATTAGAGACAGAATCACCTGCCATTGTCGTAATCAATCATGTCCCATATACAACATACAATATCATCAACTTGTCTTGCAAACATTTGAATTGGTTTACTCCTGTTTGGGAGTGTAGGTAAAATACGACGGAAGTGACGTCGCTTGAACGCACCACGGACGGCGAGTTTCACAACCAAAGATTCTATCTGATGAAGTCTCTTTACTTTAAAAGCTCTGAAAATTACTAAAAGGGAAAACATTATTAATTCAATGTCTGCCGCACAGCAAATGCCACCATTTCTTGTTTGCCTACGTTTTGGCATGAGCTGCATAGTAAACAAAAACGTTACTTGATCACGTGATAATGTTTATGGGTTAGGTTAGGTTCAGTCTGTTCATAAATGTTTTGGTACAGTCACAAAACTCAACATTAAACAATGTTTTGTGGTTTTCAACTAAAGGTTATAAGACGTTTCGCTTAACAGCTATAACGTTGCTATCATTGAATAATGTGACGGCGCAGATATAGCAATGAAAAATTGTTTACAATGGCCATTTAGGGATAATCCTGCATGCGTAGCTAGACCTCATTTGGACCTGTCATGAGCTGGGTTAGTTTCTAACAAAACTTCAAATCTTGTTCCGCTATAAACTGTAAAAATATATATATATATATTATTTTTTTTAAAGATCATTGTCATTGTTTTTCCCCTGGACAGAGAGGAAATAGTTGTGCAACCATCATGGTGTACCGACGGGAAAACAAGCAACTACTGCTGCGGAGTTATTACTCAAGCCTTCCATCACCATGACATTAGAATACATGTAGAGTCTCTTACTGCGTCAATCTCCATCAGGTTGAGCTGTGAGGAAGCTGAGAGTAGGCTGCGGGCGTCAGGAGAGTCCGACATCACCGTATTTACAGGCACAGGCTCGCTGTGTCCCTCTGCTTTTCCTCTGACTATGGGCAGGAACGTCACCATAGGCAGAAATTGGCATCTTCTTCTCTTGTTTAATACCGTATTGTAAACCTTTAGGTGCATACCGCCACCTAGTGTACAGGAGTGTGTCATGACAAAAATCAGAATCAGCTTTTATTATCCTTGCTAAAAAAAACAACCACAAAACAAAAACAAACAATATATACACACTACAACAGTGCTATGAAGAGTGCAAAGTACGCAAGAGTAAATTGTGATAGTTATTTTAAATGTGGAGCACTACTTTGTACTAAAGGATGCTAGAATAAATAATATTATGTTATTATATGAACAACTTTGAAATAGAGAATGATGAATAAATAATAAATAAGTGCAACCAGTGAACAGTAGCAGTTTAGAGACAGTGTTGCTGGGTTATTGCACAGAATTAAACCAGAGACTGTGAGTAAGTAGTAAGCTGATCATCAGAGTGATGACTTGTGGAAAGAAACTGTTGGTTTTGGCGTGCAGTGCTCTCTAGGGCCTACCAGAGGGGAGAAGTTGGAACCGGTTGTGTCCGGGGTGAGATGGGTCTGCAGTGATGTTTACTGCCTGTAAACATCTCTGTTTACGGGCAGTAAACTCTGGAAGAGTGTAAATCATGAATGGATGATCTTTTCTGCAGTCCTAACTGTCCGTTGTAGTCTGCTCCTGTCGTTTTTGGTGGCAGATCCAAACCAGACAGTGATGGACTGGATTAGGGGTGGGAATCACCAGAGGCACCACAATACGATATTATCACGATACTTGGGTCACGATACGATATTATTTCGATTTTAAACATATTACGATATTCTGCGATATATTGCAATTATTTGCTTTTTTACAACTTCATTATTTTGTCCCCAAAGGAAAACGTTGTCAACATCTGTTTGTTCATCTAACATCAGTTTTGTTGCTTTAAAATGTGACTGTTAAGCTGACTGACAAACCAACACTTCCATGAATTTGTTATAAATGTTGTATACACCTGGCAAACTGAACTGCATTTAATTAAGGTGGACTAGACTGTAATCATAGACCGTTAAATAAGTGGACAGAGCATCCGGTTTCGAAAAGTGCAACCACTGCGGAAGTAACTTAAACCTGCATTCTATCTGAATTCCTGCAGAGGGCGACACGCGTGGTTGCCAAAGAGGTTGGTTTCAATAGAAGACTATTGAAAAATAGCCACTTCTCACTTTATTTATTACCTCAGTAAACATCTTCATAATGAGTTTGTGGTCTCGATTGCTAGTTTGAAGTCTTTTGCAATACAGAATGATGTTCATTCTTTAAATTACGGTCTCGTTGATTTTAAAATCGGCAATAAACCCGGGGTGTTTTAAGGCGTGGTTATAATGTGATTGACAGTTCTCGGCCTGTCAATCATGACAGAGTGTTAAAAAGCTGGTCCATGGCACGTAAACTTAATTTTGGCTACGTTTGACTACGTTTCATCACTGTGGCTGTGACACTTTGGTCGGATAATAATGTCTTGTTCAGCGTTCGGTTGCACGGCAAGACACTCAAAGGAATCGGCAGTTCAGTTTTTCCGGTAAGTAAAATTAGATTTTGTTTTATTACAGTTTTTCGGTAGCCAACGTTAGCATCTCAATTAATATCAGTTAGCTAGCTTCTAGATTGCAACTTGCTAAGCAAGCTAGCGGGCTAACTAATAATGCTAAACACAGACCGTATAAACGCATACAGTCTATGTATAAACGTATTAAAATATATTTAATATTAATATATATATAATATATTATATTAATGTTACAGTCAAATACAGTAGGTATGCACCGATCTCGCCTGTGATCTCGCCTGTGATATATTGATCTGTAAGAGGTGGTATTAGTGCTAATCGATGCGCATGTAATGGTAACGTTAGCTTAAAATCAAAGCCTGATTTAACGTTTTCAAGAATTCATAAACCCTATTAGCACGGGATGAGATCATTGTAGGAACAGCGTGTGATTTATAAGTAACCCCTCACATCTTAGTTTCGTGTGGCGGATTTGTACGTCAAACGTAGACCTGCTTTTGACTCAAATATATGTATCCCGAAAGTTTGGGCAACGTTATCTGGAGGTGGGCGAAGGACGGCCAGGGCGAGGCCTCCACACCCCACCCCACCCCAGTCGGGGCTGCGGATCTTTCAGGGCGAGAGGTTACAGGCACGAACCCTATCACCCTCGCCGCGGCCGCACCCAAACAGCATCACTATCACCACACGGACAAAGCTGCCCCAGCTAACAATTTTTGGTTCCCAGAACGTTCTGGGAACGTTCGTTTTTGGTTGTGGGAACGTTCCCTGAAGGTTTTTTTTGGTTGTAGTTTGGTTGTCTGTAGGTTAATTGGAAAGTCTTCTTAACGTTCCCGGAACGTTCGTTTTTGGTTACAGCGAACGTTCTCGGAACGTTCCCCTAACGTTCTCTAAAAGTTACAACCTTTAGAGAACGTTGGGCGAACGTTCCAAAAACGTTGCAACCTTTAGCGAACGTTAGGAGAACGTTCCCTTAACGTTGCAACCTTTAGAGAACGTTAGGGGTACGTTCCTTTAGCGTTGCAACCCTCAGCGAACGTTACGGAACGGTCTCTTAACGTTAGAGGAACGTTCGCTGTAACATAAACGAACGTTTCCAGAACGTTAAGAAAACCTTCCAATTAACCTACAGACAACCAAACTACAACCAAAAAAAACCTTCAGGGAGCGTTTGCTGTAACCATAAACGAACGTTCCCAGAACGTTAAGAAAAGGTTAGTTTCCCATAACCTTTAAAACAAACCAACACCCATACCATTTGTGTGTATGTACTGTATATACACACATACACACATACAAAAGTTATATTAGTAGGAATGAATGAACAGGCAAACTTGATAGCATTTCAAGACTTTAATATTCAAACAACTGAAAAAAATACAAAAAAGGTTAAGGGTGTAGTGCAAGATGCATAAAGATGTGTCTGTAAAGTGTGTGCAAAATAAGTCACTAAAAAAAATATGTTAATAAAAAATTAAAAAGGGGCTCCGGGTTCACGGCTCAGTCCTTCTCAGCTGGCCTATAAAGAAATAAACAAAAGTATGTAATACTAAGTATGAACACATTGATAAAAGTTTTTTTTTTTATTAACTTGACGCAGAAGAACTTCAATTTACAGTCTGTGTGGGGCAAACTTCAGAATTTACCCAATCAAATCCTCCGCTTCTGCAGCAGTCAGTGCAGGGAAGTTTTTCTGGCAGGCCGCTAGAGTAGAAGTCAAAATGAAGATAAGTTATAAGTCAAATTAAAACCTCTTGTCAGCCTAGGTCCCAAGATGAAGTGGCAGTCCGTGGTAGGTTCACTAAAGACTCATCCTGCTCTGGTCAACCAGCTGGTTTCCTGCATGGCGTTGATACATATACAGATAAATTACATATGATTATTATATAAGATGAAGTTGATGGTTGCCTGCACATGCCATTACAAAATATGAACATATTCTGTTATATTAGACAGTAAGACAAAATATATATATATATATATATATATATATATATATAAAAAACTTACATGCAGGTGGTGGAGAAAGTGTTATCTGCTGAGCTGAAAAAAGACAGGAAGAGACAAACATCAGAACAATCACATGATATGCACCATGTTGACAGTCAGTGGTTCCATGTTAAGAAATATGACTGGTTTCTTAAATGCATGCATACATTTTAACTTACAGACAGGGCTTCCAGAAGCATGCTCCGTCCTGGACAGTTTATCTGGTCGTGCAACAGATTCTTCTGTAATACAGAGACCATATCATTTGTACTGATTGCAAAATATGTGATTGGAAATATGTGAAAAAAATGTAGTCTATAATTAAGGTTGTACCATTGCTTGAAGAATCTGTCATGAACCTCCTTGGGCATCGGCGCTGCCTTTTTTGGACACTTGCTTCCTCTTCTGTCTCGATGGTGGACGTGTCCATCAGCCACCAACACCAGTCCACAGCTTTGGCGTAGGAATCTATGTTAAGAGAACATCTGTGATCCAGTAGCACGGAAAAGAAAAGCATTTCCATTCAGAGAAAATTATTTACATATAGTTTTAGCAGCAATAGGTTACCTGTACACAGCCATATTTTTTTAACTGGATATTTTATATTAAAATATATAGTTCATTTGTAGTAGGTTTCTTGCACATGCCATTGCACAAAAGATGAACCTATGCTGTTACGTTTAGACAATCAGTAAAGCCAGTACTGCAGCTGTGTAGCATACACATATTACATCCCTTGCTGTATCCCTCACTCAGCTTGCTGATAACTGCCTGAACTGCAAGATGGCCGCAGGTCGACCTGCCTAAAAAGGACTTTGATTGTACTGGCTTTACTTATGTACTGTACACTACAACTAATTTTAAAAAAGGACCGGAAAAAATGACCTTATTTGTAACAAAAACGCAAGCATGTTGAAACGATGATACAAAACATACAATGGAACAACGCAGAGACGTCGTGCAAAGCAGCAAGCAAAGTGAAAGACGTAATCACTCCATCTAAAGCCCAACTCCGGCCTCACCTTTTTGAATGGGAGGGCTTGGGGCCTTCTATGATAGCATCCAAATCAATATTTTTAAAACACTAAGACGGCTCAACACAGCATGAGACTTTACTTCAAGTCTCGCCTGGGGCTCAACACATGAACTCAGCTTTGAGAACATGGTTTGTGTACAAACAGTTTACTAAAAAGAAAAGATTTGGAGCAGCTCAGTGCATGACTAGCATAGCTAGCAAGATAGCGGACGACGTAGAAAACGTAAGCTAAAGTAAGTTGTTTACTTCAGCCAAACTTTTATTTTTGGTCAACCTGATCCGAACCGGAATATAACAAAGCCGTACGAGGGAAATAGTTAAATGTTAAACCACAAACCCTCCCATTACAACCACAACATCATTAAACTGTAAAGTACTTCGTTTACCTTTTCGTGAGCTTTCCAAGTCGTGCAGCATGGTCGGTCTGAGCGTGGTTTTGTCTTCTTCGCTTAACGCGGAATCGGTCTCCTCAGAGCAGAGGCTCCCCTACTGGGTAGGGGGTGGAACGCTCGGTTTGCAAACTAAATTAAAGAAGGGAATTTTCTTAGTTTTGAAAATCGTTCTATTGATAGATTCTTGTTTTTTAAGTATTTTAACTAATACAGTTATAAAATAAATTCAAGCACAAACGAATAAAATGAATAGATCTTGCTATGCAGTATATTTCACTTAGATTGTATAAGTACAATATTTTTTGGGTGAATTTAAATCGAGTGACAGCAAACCTTTGTGCTAATTCAAATAATCGGAACAACCAAAAACAACCAAAAATAACCAAGCGGGAACGTTGTGTGAAATTACGGTGCAACCGCAGGTGAACGTTACGGTTGGTTGGTTTTCTAAACGTTTAGGGAACGTTATAACCAGGAGGGACCGTTCCCTAAGATCGATATCGACCTTATCGATAAAATGGCGCACATGAAACAATTAGACATTATTGTAAAGTTACGTTGGGGTATGACATTATATTAATCTATTAAATATACATTTCAATCATTTTCATTACAGATGCATACAGCAGATGTGCTGCCTTGTTAGTGTAAATTGATAGTGTATACACCTTCGGGATGTATGAAACATGAATTGCTTTCCTAACAGACTGCCTTTCGATGATGCCAGGCTGAAACAATGGTTGGTGAACATGAGGAGAGAGACCAGCAGATGGAACCACGAAAAGTCCCGTCTGCAGTTCACACTTTGAGGAAGATCAGTTTTTTAGAGACAAGCAGGTATTATTAATTTACATGCATTATTTAGTGTGTGTCTCATAAATTAGCTCACATATTAATAGAATTAATTGTTATCTACCGTGCCTTAACTACATGTTTGTCTTTTACTGTAACTACAAAGGTATCCAATCTGAAAACTGAATGAGCAGAGCCTCCAGAAGAAAGACCTGGTGTATGGAGCCTCCAGGAGGAAGACCTGGTTTATAGAGCCTCCAGAAGGAAGACCTGGTGTATAGAGCCTCCAGGAGGAAGACCTGGTGTATAGAGCCTCCAGAAGGAAGACCTGGTTTATAGAGCCTCCAGAAGGAAGACCTGGTATATAGAGCCTACAGAAGGAAGACTGGTGTATTGAGCGGTGTATTTGGTGCCATTTCATCTGGATGTGGAAACCAGACAGCTTTGACCACATCCAAAGTTCTCAAATATGTTTTGATTATAATAATGCCAGAAAATCAATTTTGGTTCAGCTTCCTCTGCTGAAAGGATGGACAAAATTTTAGCACTTGGTAGTTAGAGGTTCAAGTTATTATGGTTGACTTAGTTTCTGCTGTAGTTTGATAGGTGATAGTAGTAACGGGAAGGGTCGTAACAGTAACATTAATTAGTTGTGTGGATTAAAACTTTTATAAATATTAAACTGGAATAAAATAATGAATAAGCTCTAACAGTCACCACATTCACAGGTAAAAGTATTTCTGGTAATTTCACATAAAGGCTTGTATATTTTATGTATTTATGTACTGTTAGAATTAAATATTGACATTGCATGTCCTTGTATGGTTTTTAGTTTTCA
>NC_048423.1:20993799-21031385 GCF_013103735.1 Etheostoma cragini
AATTAGGCCACATTTAAATAAACTTGTACCTCTCCAGCATCACATGCTGGTCAACCAATGAAATGGCTCCAACACCCAGTAGGGAAATTACAATCTGTCCCCTCTTTTATTCCTTCAACCACCTTTCTTAAAAAGGTTGGCGATGTTTGCGCATATCAAAAACCTCTTGATAGCTAAGTCTTTCATAATGTTTAAACGCTTGTGTTTTTCTCGTCCTTTTTTTGGCATGCATCTCTACTGCAGCCTTGCACACTGTTGGCTGGTTGGTTTGTGTACAGCAACCATAGCAACGCACAGAGCTGACTGTCTATTAGGGACTATTGGCCTCTTAAAAAAAGGTTTGGGCACCCCTGCCGTAAGCCATAAACAGTCAAGAGGCTGTAAACCTGCCGTAAACTGCGTTAAAAAACCCTATTGAGACGCATATTCCAATTGGAATGTATACATGTCCAAATAATGCCTCTTGGACATGTAAAATACTGGCATATCCCACATGTCTTAATTGGAAAATGCTACATTCAGAAAAAGGCCTTATTCGGAATATACAAACGAATATACAAATATAAAAAATATACAAAATGACAAAGTCTTGTCATATTCTGAATAATATTGGTGTACATGTAAACATACTCAAGTATTGGTGTTTCCCCATTGGCCATTGCCCTTTTAAAATGTGTTGGTGCAACACAGCCTTCTACCTACGCAGTCACCCATAAATCAACTGATTAACTTCCTAAAGACATGGTGGATGTTGTTGTTCTTGCAGCCACTCATTTCCACTGCATGGGAAGAGTAGGTGCTGAGTAAGAAGCAAAAGTGTGTAGCGTGGATGGAGCAAATGAAGCCTACAGCCTATGATAGCCTGATGTGATGGCAGCCATCCTACAAAGTGCTCTAGCACTCCCAGCTGGGTGTTTTCACTCGACTGACATTTTCAGCTTGGAAAAATGCATTTTGTAGACAAGCAGCTTCATGACAATAATTGTTCGATGAGACTTTGGTCGTACAAGACTATGTATTATCATCATTAAAAAAAAAATAAAAAGGAGTGGGATGAATAAACTTTGATGTTTTTTAATATTTTTTTTCTTCAGTTTAACGGGATTGGTTCCTCTAAAGTAGGGTGACGAGACGTCCCCGGTTTCTGGGGACAGTCCCCGATTTTGGCAACCTGTCCCCGGAAATGTCCCCGGTTTTCAGTGTGACTGACAGACCCGAAATTGAAATGAAAGAAAGAAAATACTGACAAAACGTAGCCGACCCTACACATGCAGGCTCAAGCTCAGAGATGTTTTAGCAAAGCTTACGAAGCTAAAATCACTGATTATTTACATGGAGTCTGCTGGGTTTAGCGAACGCAATTTTGCGGACTTTTATGTTTTAAAAAACATAATCTTAATCTTTAACAGAAAGGTCCACCTCCTTAGAAATCCTTTCCATAATGTTGTTAGACACTTAAAATATTAATCTGAGTCTGTTAGCAGCAAAACAAGCACTTTTATGAACGTAAATACAAGCTATTAACTTACACTCGGCGGCCTGCCTGCCAATTGGAAGGTTGGTGGTTCGATCCCCGCCCCTGCAGTCATTGTTGAAGTGTCATTGGGCAAGACACTGGCCCCCGTTGCTGCGCATCGGAGTGTGAATGTGTGTGAATGTTTATCTGATGAGCAGGTGGCACCTTGTACGGCAGCCCCGGCCACAGTGTATGAATGTGTGTGAATGGTGAATGTTCCCTGTAGATGTAAAAGCGCTTTGAGCAGTTGTTAAGACTGGAAAACTACACTATATACTATATAAATACAGCACATTTACATTTACACTGTAGCTTGTTTCTGCCGACTGGAGCGATCTCGTTTAATACTGCATCAATGTCAAAGCAAAGTATGTCCTCAATAGTTTTTATTGTATCTGATTCTCAAGAATTTGTTGCAGAAACAAGCCTTGAGCAATAAAGCAAAAGCTGTCAGTAGTTCATTAAACATTACAACATTATGAAATATTGAGACTTTCTATCTTGAAATATTAGGACTTTTTATCTTGAAATATTAGGACTTTTTATCTTGAAGTATTAGGATTTTTTATCTTGAAATATTAGGACTTTCTATCTTGAAATATTAGGACTATTAGGACTTTCTATTTGAAATATTAAGACTTTCTATCTTGAAATATTAGGATTTTTTATCTTGAAGTATTAGGATTTTTTATCTTGAAATATTCGGACGTTCTATCTTGAAACATTCCCCTCTGAGGTGGAGTGGAGTGGAGTGGAGTAGGAAGTAGCAGCAGGGGTGGGTCTAGGATCAGACCTTGGGGGGGGGGGGGGGGGGGGGGGGGGGGGGGGGGGGGGGCTCAGACCCTAATGAGAACAGCTCTAGGTCTAGTGTCCCCGTTTTAAGTTTTACAGAAGTAAAAACATTACTTGTTTTGGAGGTAAATACGCTTTTGAGCTGAATATGTCCCCGGATTTTGTCTGAGAAATCGGGTCACCTTACTCTAAAGGCATCAGGCCTTGGTTAATGTCAAATCCTGTTGCACACAACAAGAAAGCACAAAGAAACAAATAATGCTTTCTTATCCTTCATTTCTTTGTACTACTTCTGTTCTCAGATTGATGATAAGGAATTTGACATTCCCCAAGTTGACACACCTCCCACACTGGAGAGCATCCTTAATGAGGTGAGAACATGCTTTCTCGTTGCTATACTGCATCACACACTGTCAACAGTGTAACAACAACTTTTTGAAAGTAATTTTAATCCACTTTGAGAACCTGCACCACTAGTCTTGTGTCTGTCTGAGAATAACAATCTTTGCTATAGACGCAGTTCTGTTCATTGACTCAGGATAACCCTTTTTAAATCAATATTTTGTGTTGAATTTTTGATTTCTTTAATCAATAATCAAAGTATGGTGTAATAAGAAGAATAATTTAGAGAAATAGGGTCATTATCCCTCCCACAGTCATCATTAGTTAAAAAAATGTTTGGAAAACTTTATTTGTGTATGTTGATACAATGTAATATTTACTTTAAATAGTCAACAGGGGTCTGTTATTTATCTCCTCTGCAGAGTAAACAAGGGCTGTATGTGAAACAGGTCTATTTTAGATACTTTAGTTGTAGTTACTTATTTTTATATGATATGTTATCATACTGGTGTAAGAAACTGTCCTGCAAACTCATCACTTTTATTTTTGTCGATAAATTCATTGTAATATACATTCCACAACACTAACTCTGTCAGTACATCAGAGACATGTCAAACGCACCACTGCTGCTCTCACATTCTCTTTTTAACATTAATGGTGTAACGTGTTAAGGAGACTATTGCACTTGTTGTGTAGACCTGTCATCAACTTTATGCCTTCCCAAACAGACTTGAGGTCACAACCAAATTTGTACTTAATTTTCTTTCGCTTAGCATCTTTAAGAAATGACAGTGGTAAAAACCAACCAGGATAGAGTTTAGGCCATTTGCTTAAACAGACTAAAGTTGTTTGGGATGGTGAGAAGGTAACGGCAGAAGCAGAATATACATCAGCTTAGCAATGAATATCTGGGGAATTCCCTGAACAAGTAGAAGGTTGTTACTGATACCAACAGTAGTTTGATATCAGGTAAACATATTTGTTTGTGGACCCCTTCCACTATGAATGTAGGAGAGCCTTGTAGCTGAAGTGTTTTGATTTTGTTGTCCTTCAGGTGCCTAGCTGTATGTTTGTTTTTGTTCTATGTGGTATCTGCAGCTGGAGGATGAGGAGGAACCATTTGTATTAGAGGATACCTGCGTGCTAAACACAGATAACATGGATGCTCACTCCTGTGACACCTCCTCTCTGGCCAGCTCAGACAGTGGAGACCCAGCACATCTTAAACGGCATGTACACACATACAAACAGTAACACACACACACACACACACACACACACACACACACACACACACACTCCTTGTGCATCCCATTGGGCAGCTGCAGCATTTATGGTTCTTTAGTCTTCCGGAGTCCGGGTGTGTTTTATATCTGTTGCAACAGTTATTGAAAGATGCTAAGTTTATAAACTTAAAGTATATCATAACTAACTTACTCTAGGGCTTTTTGTAATAGTAGCATTTTAAACAAATTAAATACCCCCTGCCCCCCCAACAAAAAACAAATTATGTTGTTAATATCATTTTCACTCTTTTATTAACTTTAGGCTTCATTTCACCAGTCTAACGTCACATTATTCCAGCAATCAAATTTCCTGTTATATGACTTGCAATTTTGTTTTATTAGAAACACATCAATCATACTCAACAGATGACATACAGTATGATTTATACTATTCCAATCTGACTCAAACAAGAATATTAACTTTTTTCACATACAACACGTTTTAATTTGTACGACACTTTTTATTCCTGGTGATTTCCTCATCTGTGGTTCCTCCGCTGCCTCACTTAGGTGTGAAGCTAGCAGGTGAATCTGCAAGCTTGTTGCCATTTTAGAGCAAACTAAAACACAGCCCTAAGTAAACATGTATAACTTTTTAAAAAACAATGTTTCAATTAGATAAAGATATTTTAAGTACTTCAAATTAAATATTACATTGAAAGCTAAATGCAATTTAATTAATAAAGTACACCCTGGAAACAACCCTGGAAAATATATTTTAAAATATAATATAAAATAGATTTGAATGTTAAAATTCTATAAGCTTAAGTTAGAAATATATTTTATTTAGAACCTTTTTAAGTGTGTGTGCACAAAGCTTCACACTGTATCAGTTTAAGACACTGTACTTCACTAATAGTAAGACGTCTGCAGAGTGTGTAGTTTTCAGGACAGTAAGTCAAAGACTCCATACAGATGATGCTGCAGCAACCAAAACAAAACAAGGGCCAAACCATCAACAATGAAGAAGGAACAAGGAACATCTCCTTCCATGCAGGGCGGCAATGGTTATGTATGGCTATGGGCGAGTTTTAAATGTGTTTTAACCTCTAAACATGTTCAAAATGTCATTACAAGTGCCTACCCATGTGTAGTGATTGCTTCTGCGGGAACACAGTGAATCTGACTGCAGTAGATGTGACAGGCATAAAAGTTCTGTTAATCCATACGTACCTCTGTTTATTTCCTGTTTTCCGGTGAAGGCCACACTAGTTGATTGTCAAACTCCTACAATTCAATATTCCAAAATGTGTTTTTTCCAAAAAATAACAATTTGCCATTTTTATGTCCTTAGTAATGACTATGTAGAAACAGCATGTAACCTGACACCACAGTGTAGCCAGAAGAGTTACAACAGTTCAAGAGCTATCAAGCATACACATAGGTAGCTAAGCAAAAGTGGGCTCTTAAACTTTTGACCTGCTGCAGCCGGCCGCTCTGCCCTCCTGACTGCGCTGTCGGCGCTCAGGCCCTAAATTATGGTGCAAATCTGCCATCATAATAGCAATGAGCCAAGGTACAAACGTGCCTGGCTTTTAAAGGGAATGGGAGATGATATTGATTGGTTTATTGCTTGTTACGCCCATAACACACTTATGAATTAATGAAGACACTAATTACAACCCTTTTGAACCATGCGCACAGACCCTTTTATTCCGCCGTTAAACTAGCGGGACGGATTTGGATGTGCCCTAAACGCACCTTTACCATGCGCTTCAAGCTGTACGCTTGGATCGTTAAAATAGGGCCCTAAATGTTCAAAGAACTTAAAGTCCATACAACAGCTTTAATGCTCCAAAATACTTTAATAGTGCAACACAAGGCACACAGCGTTTTGGATCACAATTTCGCCCTTCCTCAGGTACCTTGTAAGACGTGACCACTAGCCAAATGACTCAAACACCCACTATAACTTAGTTTAGGTGCATACCTTCTTGTCTTCTTTTTACATGTACAAGGTAATTAAACAAAAGATTTCTTCTTTGTGTTACGTGTGTGTGTCTGTGCTTTGACATGTGTGAAGAAAGAGGAGGACAATGGATCTGAATGCGACGGTTCATGGGTCTGTTCTTCGACACAGCCTGCTGAAGGGCATTTCTGCACAGATTGTCTCTGCTGCTGTAAGATGCACTCACACAAAACTTGTCTTTAGTGTTTTTGATTAAAATTAGGGGTGGAACAGTACATGTATTCATATTGAACCGAAACAGTATGGGCTTCTCGGTTTGTAAAAAAAAAACTTGCATGCCAATTAATTAATTTAATGCAGAACTATTGTTAGATACGCGTTTCTTTAGGGACACCTAATCTGTAGAACTGAACCGTGACTTCTGTGTACCATTCCACCCCTAATAAGAATACAGCTTCATTACTGTGCTTTCCAAAAAAAAGCAGTGCTTTCCTTAAAACCAGAAGTATTCAATTTAATTAAATCTCTCAATGAAAGTTCAGTAATCAGTTAGTAATTCTATTTATGTTGTTACTTTTTATTATTACTGTAACTAAAATCTTTCCTTTTTTACTAGCTTCAGAATTTAGCATATGTTGCAGTACACAAATCAATTATAATAAAAACATTTGCATGTTTTCCTCAGGACAAAGTGGATGCTGGACTGCCAACCGCTATAGTGAGTATTAGTTTATTCAACAATGATTTCAGCTAAACCTAGATAGTTGGTTTTAGTTTAAAGGCCATCACACGTCATATATTTATTTGGTATCTTATTTGGTATCTTAACAAATTTGTTAAGATACCAAATAAATATATGACGTGTGATGGCTGACTATGTTTCATAGGGCACTTTAGCAATTTATAATTTCAAAGTAGGCTTAATACAAGAGACATGGTAAATACATAAAAGGTATAAGGTGTTGCTTTTGGAATTTGATCTATATCAACAGATGATAGTTGATAGAATGACAGGAAATAAATGGAGAAAGTGGGCTATGACATGCAACGTCAACCAAAATCGATCCAGGGATGTTGAACCATAACCATTATGCTGCCAGGATGCCCCACATTCAAGATTTTTGCATTTATTTTAATTGCTTATTATATTTTTTATCAACTAAAAACACTGCTGTAGACCAGTGTAAGAAGGTTTTACAGAACAATACAAAAAAAAGCAAAGCTGAACATATTTTTGAAATAAGACAGCATTTACATAGAACTCTGAACTGTAGTGTGACAATAGTGAGAGGTATAGTGGAGTAGCAAGTCAATATGTGCCTAATATCACAAATGAGAAATTGAAAGAGGGCTTTACAATCTGTACACCAACTTTCCTTTGAACCCTGCATCAGATGAGTAAAAACTCTCCAATAAATATTTTTTATTGAGGGATCATTAGGGAGAGCAACTCAGGAGAGAACCCTCTCCTAGGACGGACAAACTTGCAATAGAGATGTATGTACAATACAGAACAGACCGAACAGTAATAATAATGATAGTAGCAGGAATATAAAAGTGAAATATTCACTGAGCCGGAGGTGCGACCCGATCCAGGGAAACCTGCAAGGCGAGAAAGTACACTTTTTGAGACCTTATGTACCTAACATTTTCAGTGTTACACAGGTGGGAGCATTCAGTCCTTGTAGTTTGTTTTATGTGTGTGTTTAGGGACACATCATATCAAAGATAACACCAAGGTTCCTTACGGTGGTGCTGGTGGAGGCCAGGGCAATGGCATCCAGAGTAGCTATATTAAATTGAGTCCCCAGCAGAACGTTTAGCGTAGTAACGAAATGTGGTACACATACAGTATGTAACATGTCAAGACGTACAACAAAGCTCATTGGAGCTATACCCTAAACCCAACGGGAAGTCCGCCATTTTGAATTTAATGAACTCCTTCTAGAGATATCATCTGATCAATTTCAAATTTGGTCTGTACTATCTTAAGACGATAAAGTTGAAAAGTTTATAAAAGAAAAACTTTTTTGTCATAGGGCATGGCTGTGGCGGGGTGGTCGTGTTGTGCGTTTTGCCACTGAAACAGGACGTAACTTGAGTGTACAATGTACTATTTGCTCAAAACTTTTCAGGATTCATAAGAGTCCAACCCAAGGACATCTAAATGCTAATATACAACTTAGTGGCAACTTAGTGGCTTAGTGCATGGAGAAGTTTTTGTCAGTAAACTAAGATTGATCTGATAAAAAGGACTTACACCAGCTTAGTGATGTTCCTTTAATGCCAAATAAATGATCCAGTCTCTGTAGTACGATGTGATGGTCATTCATGTTGAATGCAACACCAAAGCAGAAAGAGAATGTGAGGTTGGGCACATTTGCAAGAGGTTTCATAGTTTATAAAGAATGCAGCTCAATGAGAATACTGCTACTGAAAAATTGTTCTAAAGGGCAACCTTTATTTTACAGTGCACCCACAGGTAGGTTCATGGGTGCGGTTTCTGATTGTGTGGATGTTGGTGGAGGCAGAATGTTTGATATTATTTTTATTGTGTTTTGCTTTTGTTTAGCTTTTCCTGAATTCCTCTTAACTCTTAACTTAACTCATCTTAACTTAATTACCTCTAAGCCGTAAAAATGTTTTTGGTTCAGACCGTGGCAGGTGTGATTGCTGTAGGAACGTCTCATGGTCTGGCTCTGGTCTTTGGTGAGTCTAAACTTGATTACAGTCTTTATACAGTACACACAGTGATATAAATTATATTTTATTTACATTTAAAACTTTTTACAATGCAACAGCGTTTATTTATTGTTTATTGAAACAGTGCTTCACATTCTATTCAATTAATGAAAAGTGTATAAATTGTGGGGTGGCAATGGTAAGTATTCTGTTGCATGTTGCTGATGTTGCTCTTGCTGAGTATAAAGAGAATGTTGTCATGGTTATAAAACGTGTGAGAAATGGAGGTTGCCTAACTAATATGGTACTTATTAGCCAGGTACTTAGTGGCTCTATCAGATCAGATGTGAACAACCTAAAAACCACAGTGGAAAGCAAAGCAAATAGTTTTGATAGCCATGGCCACGCTTTTCAAGCGCTGGAGTTGAAGCTAGCACATAAGGAGGACAGAAACCGAAGATGCAACATCTGCATCGTCTGGCTGAAAGACTAGAAGGTGCTAATGCTATCCAGTATGGTTCCCAAATTTAGCAGATGCTCAGATTGAGATTATGTGAGCCCACCAAATTTACAGTGATGGCCCAAAGAAGAATGCCAGTGTAATTGCATGTTGATTTTCAATGTGCTTTGCAACACAAACAGGCATGCGATCCTACAAGCTGTGCGGAAATCTTTGTTTATCTTTTAGGGCCAAAAAATGTTGCTTTTCCCCCGGATTACAGCAACTACACGGTAAAAAGACGTCAGGCTTTCTATCAAATCATGGATTTAGAAGTCAATGGTCTGGATTTCTTCACGCTTTATCCAGCAACACTGAAGATCCGGAAGGCGCACAGTATAAAGCATTCACCTCCGTCAAGGATGTTGAGGGCTAATTTTTAATTTAATTTAATTTTAATCTGTTTATTGATCCCCAATGAGGAAATTACAATTTACACTCTGTGTCCACACTTTTTTATTTATCACACACATTCCTGAACTACACACACGCTCAGGATCTATACATGCACTAATGGAGAGATGTCAGAGTGAGTGGACTGCCAGCTGAACCAGCGCCATGAGCGGTTGGGGGGGGGGGGGTACGGTGCCTTGCTCAACAGCACCTGGCAGGGCCCAGGAGGTGAAGTGGCATCTCTCCAGCCACCAATCCACACTCCGTACTTTTTTTATCCATACGGGGACTTGAACCAGTGAACCTTCGGTTCCCAACCCAGCTCCCTACGGACTGTTGGTTTGTCTTGTTTTCTTATGTGTCCTGGTTTTATCACACTGTTGTTTGATATGAATACAGAGATTGTGTTTCTGAATGCTATGTCAACCTAGTTTAAGATGGCCTACTCTCCATAAGTTAGCTGGACCACTGATAGGCTACAGTTTACCTTGTAAATGTGCTTGCTATTTTGTGGTTCTTTTTTCTGTTGACGTAAATTGCGTTTATTTTGATTTTTGTTTAATGTGGAACCAATTGCTGTTGCAACTAGGTAATTATGTGCTAGTGTTCCATTTTTGCTGCTCCATAGCCAATATCTTGATCACAGACCTACTTTGAATGTTAGCCCTCTGGCTATGCTCCAAAATCATGTGGCAGCAGCATGAGGATTACAGATATTTGGCGTACAGTTAATACCACCTGTAAATGTAGATATTCCTTTTTCTCAGGTAGACATAAATCCTTTTCCAGAATAGATTTCCTTTTTGCATCTCCTCAATTGTTTCATTCAATTGATAAAGCAATGTTACTTCTAATGGCATTGCCTGACCATAAAGGTGTCCTTTGTGCCACCGCACCTAGCCAGCTTCCTCAACGTGCAGTTAGATGAGGTTTCAATACTTCTTTACATACAAATGAATCACATATCACCCAGTTTATTGCAGAATTCCACATGTTTGCAGAAATTAATGTTGGCTCTGTAGAAGACCCCAGTATTTTGTAGGCTGCTATAAAAGGTTTTATCAGGAGCAATACCATACTATTCACAAAGCTAGATCACTTCAACTGCAAAAAGTTGAAGCTGAGTTTATCAGATTAGATTCATTGCTACAAATTTACTGATCAAATAGCTTTAGAACTAATTAGAAATAAACAACATTCTGAAACAAATCTGAATTACTAATCCATAGAACGAGACAGCCCTATTGTTTCCAGGGCGCAAGACCTGGTCATTTACTTGCCATGAGATTTAGGTCTAGTGACCATTTTACAGATAGTCCCGCTATTAAATCTTCAAATGGTAATATTAGAACTGACCCTGTTGAAATAAATAAATCCTTTCAGACATTTTATTCCAATTGGTATATATCAAAGGTCACTTTGAATAAAAACCACTGTGATGGATGGTTAAATCAGCTAGAATTGCCTCAACTGTCTGCAGAGGAATCAGCTCACATAGACAAATTGATTACTATAGAAGAACTAAGATGGCAGTACAGAATATGCAAAAAGGAAAATCACCTGGCTTTAATGGGATCCCCCCTGAATCAAGGGCCAAGGTTGCCCCTTGAGTCCTACATTATTTGTCCCTCTCAGTCTCTTCCCCACCTCTTCCATACAAGGAGTATGGAAGCTTATCAAGCTTTAAAATTAACTGTTCAAAGTTTGTGTTGCTTCATTTAAATGATCCTGCTTGCAATTTAACTATCTGTGCTAACATCCCCATTGTTAAACAGTTTAAATATTTAGGCATTGATGTTTTCCCTTACTTGAATCAGATAATTAGGCATAACTATTCTGCTACCATGAACAACTTTTTGAAAGGTATGGAAGGGTGAATGGGTCTTCCCATGTCTATCTAACCCGTATCCGCACGTGTCTTCTTGTCCGCCCGCGCGTGTCTGCTTGTGCGCCTGCGCGTGGCTGCGTGTCCTTATAACTGTCTGTTGGCACCTATTAGATCGATCACCCCCCCCAACAAAGTAATCATTACTAACCTAAATGCAGTCTAAATTAAAAGAACATTAAATATGAGAAAAATTTAACCTGGAACCAAAGTGCCAAAATAATGATTGACGTGACGTTGACATATTATTTGTAGCGGAACAAAAGCCAACCGAAAGGAAAATATGATGAAGGGCATCTTGGTCTTGGATTCACGGCAGCGGTGGTGTGGGCGGAGTAGAGACCGATGTGTGTTCTGTGTCTTAAACCTCTAGCAGCAGACAGTATGAGACCCAACAAATTAAGAAGACACCTAGAGACCACCCACCTCAGTCATGTCAATAAGCCACTTGATTTCTTTCAATACAAAAAAAACACACAATTGCAGAGCAGCTCGTTCTCCCCGCTGCTCTATACATGGTGTCAATTATGCTTGACGAGAAAAGTACAGAAAAATGAATAGCTGTCCCCCTGTCAAATGACACAATTGCGAGACGTATATGCAACATTTCAAGACATCTTGAGAAACTACTCATAGATCAATTAAAAGACAGTTGTTTTGCATTACAAGTGGACAAAGCTACTGATAGCAATAAAGACTGCTTGTTCATATCGTACGTCCGCTTTCTGAATGGCGAGTCACTGTGCGAGGATTTGTTGTATTGCAAATACATAAAAACTAGAGCCACAGCTGATGAGCTGTTTAAGATCATGGACAATTACCTCAATGAACACGGCCTTAAATGGGAAAGCTGGGTGGGCTTTTGCTCTGATGGCGCACAGACCATGGCAGGGTCAAGATACGGGCTGCAGGCACTAATAAAAAGGGTTGCGGCAGATGCGCATTGGACGCATTGTGTCATTCACAGGGAAGCGTTCGCGTCAAGGCAGCTCTGCCCTGAACTAAATGAGGTTTTCTGCAATCTGCAAGCAAGTTCCGTGATGAACATTTTCTGTTTAAACTGGCCCACCTCAGGGATGTGTTTGGCAAGCTGAATGAATTAAATCTTCAGCTTCAAGGCAAAGACAAGCACCTACCGCACCTGGCAGACCAGATCAGCGCATTCATCCAAAAGCTTGAGGTATGGGGCAGGCGCCTCAATCAGCAAAACATAGATGTCTTTGAGAACCTGAATCAGCTGTGAAAACAAAGTACAGATCTCAGTTGAACATTGAGCATGACTTGAGAGTGGCCGTATCAATCCTGCAACCCCGCTTTGAGAAATTGTGCAATGCAAAACAGGCTCATTGCAGCCACTAATGCAGGGATAAATAGACCTTTCTTGCCAAATGAATTTCTCTTCTTTTCTTTTATTAACAGATTGCAAACTTGATACAAATTTTGTATCAAGTTGCTCGTCTCTTGCTCGTCTATTGTGGTTAGGAATTATGGGATTATAAAAATCATAATAAGGGCCTGGGGCACCAAAACCTCCAGAAATGGCTCGTAGCAAATAGATTTCTGAGTCAGAAAGAACACACTGAATTTGTTATCTTTTTCTTACAAAGAACAAACAAACAATTTGATGGACACAGACAAGTCTTGTTTTTTATTTGTAATTAGGCATCAACATTTTCAAATCACCCCTGACATAACAATTTAATGTACTCATATTTTAGGTAAATTGAGCACCACTTCAGCTATTGACAAACTGTGTCAGTTGATTGAGTTTCAATCCTGATATTGTATTAAAATAACTGATCATCTCATGGCTTACATAACAAGAGTAGATCTTCCTCCTTCTGACTTAATACATGCCAGTGTCACTTATATCCACCCTCAAGACTGCTTCACCTGAGTCTGACATGGAAGCACTGACAATAGCATAATCACCCTCATAAGAAATGCAGGAGCCATCAGCCTTTGCTCTTACAAAATTATTTTCATTTCCATTATACATCATATCATAAAGATTGTAGTCGCAGTTGTTTCCTCTGTCGAGGATCCCCACAGCAAACCAGTTAGAGTAGAGGTTTCGGTCGTAGGGAACGGAGAACATGATGGCCACGATGTGGCTGTAGTCGTTGAGGTTGGGGTTGAAAAGGTCATAGGTGAAGACGCCAACAGCCCCAGTCGCACTGCCCGTGTTCTTCTTGAACAATGCGCTGGCAGGGGAGTAGGGACCCACCACCGGGGGCAGAGGGACCTCACAGCATCCGCTCTCAGTAAACACCCTGAATACAGAGAGGCGCATTGTATCATGCTATACCATACTATTGATATTTACATTCACTGGTAGGTTTTTTGTCTTTTCCTACAAGCCCACAAATGCACCCACTAAAAGTCTATTATCTCAACTGCTTAACAGTCTACCTACTATTGTCGTCTTTCTGTCCATTCTGTAAACACAACATTGATTGCATGTCTGTCTATCCCGGAAGAATGATTCTGGCTCTAAGGATGGAGGGTTTCATATGTTGTATAAATTGTAAAGCTGTTTGAGGCTACATAGATAAAATTGATTTGACTGTAAGACATCAATGCAACTAAAACTGTTCTGATGAACACACAGTAGATAATGACATTTGACAATACCATTGAGTGTTTGTGTAGGATTTGCAGTGCACTTTTTTTTCTTCAAGCTGGTTGTTTTTAGAATTTTTGTTTTTTTTGACAACAATTTGTCAAAGTAGTGAAGATGCTTTATTTATTTTTGTCATACACTGACTAGCCTACACCATGGCCCTACCTATAGGACTTTCTTGTTGCTGCTGTGTATTATAGTCTTTGCCGTCAGTGGGTGGCGGTAGTGATTGCTGTTACAAAATACAACTATGGAACTGCTTGAGTCTGGTTAAAAATGTACTTTCAAACCTTCAAAAAAAGTCAAGTACAGAAGCAATGCATCACCTTGGGTTGGCGAGCGTGTAGCAGCCAGAGTTGTTGTTAATCTCAACAGAGCAGAGGCGATGAGGCATTGTGATCAGGAGTGGTGGGGGAAGAGGCTGGCTGTAAACTGCAGACAAAACAGAATCATTTCATAATTCATTCAGCAATTCAGCATCTGTGTACAGAAAAACAATTTGTCGGACTCAATTATCTACGCTTTGTTGATTGATGTTTATTGTTTAAACCTCTTACTAAATCTAAATGGACTGCATTTTTATTTTATTTATTTATATATATATATATATATATATATATATATATATATATATACACACACACACACACACACACACACACACAGCTGTAGTAGTAATGATATACATTACATTTCCCTGAGCTTTCAGGGATGGCCAGATTACATTCTCGTCAGCTTGTTTTCTTGAGGAAATTAAAATTTTTAAAGGAATATGCCACCGTTGTTTGAAATAGGGCTTATCACAGGCTTAATACATTTTTGCCCACCTATGTACATTGTACAGCTCTGGGAGACTGTGATAAGTCCTATTTTAAGTTTATCTAAAGCCTTTTTAGTTCTTGAAGAGTGTGCTAGTCAGTCAAATACTCTCCATATTCTAACATATCTTTCTAACAGGCGATTCAGAGTCCCTTAGTTTAGATAGAACAGGCTTAAGAAAGTTTTTTTATATGCGTCAGTCTATCCTGCTGCTAAACCAAAATCAGTTTAGGATCTTGATCTGAGTCTATCTTGAAACATGTTTCTTTGCTATGACTGTCGATACATCTTCATCTTTGTACTATATGTGTAATTGTTGTGTAACTCTGTGTGGATTTTTATTTTTATTGTTTTGAGCGGAGCTGCTTGGGAACACAAAAGGATTTTTGGTGTGAACTCTCAACTAAGTTGTATTGTATATGCCCCTCTGTTTGTGCATAGACCAATTAAAGGCTTTAAATTAAAGTATGTTTAAAACTATACTAAAATGTTGATGGATGAGAATCTAAACATGACTAAAACGCACATTAACTTTTTTCAGGACTACGAATAAATCTAAAAATAGATTAAAACAAGTCCATGTGAAAATTAACGTTATGAAATATTAGCAACATTAGCCCAGACTCTGAATGTCTAATATCTAAAAGTATTAAAAGTGTACTTACCTTTGTATGATCTGCAGAGTTTGAAAAAAGACAAAACCAGTTGTTGGTGTGGACAGATTGTCGGTCCAGGTTTCAGGCAGGATGTGGTGGTGAAGTCACACTCCGGGTTTTATTGACTCAGGTAATCAGGACTTTAAGGCGCCAGTTGACTCCCTCCTTATCTCCTGTCCAGTATCAGCTCCCCCCTTTTGTTTCCGCCAGCACTTTATCACTGAGAAAGTCTTGGACCGTAGTGATTACAAATTTACGCCTTCTTTTGTTTGAACCTTTTAAAATTGATGTCAATTATTTGTGTAGGGTGTCCGCAGGAGGTTAAGGACTTAGTGGCCTGCCATGTTCACAGGGTACTGTTACAAAACAGAATTGAATGCACTACAAAGACAAGATATTTAATCTTCAAACTAATTACTCATTTTGAATTTGATGCCTGCAACTCGTTCCAAAGAGTTGGAAGAGGGGCTTAGCAGTGTGTAACATAACCTTTCCTTTTAACAACACTCAATAAGCGTTTATGACTTCAGTCGCTCAACAATTCAGGGTCTCTGTTGTTGTATTTTGCGCTTCATGATGGGAGACAGGTCTGGACTGCAGGCAGGCCAGTCTAGTATCTGAACTCTTTTACTACAAAAGCCACCTTGTTGTAAAACATGCAGAATGTGGCATGGCATTGTCTTGCTGAAATAAGCAGGGACATCCCTCAAAAAGAAATTGGGTGGATGGCAGCGTATGTTGTTCCAAAACCTGTATGTACCTTTCAGCATTAATGATGCCTTCACAGACACCCAGTCCACGGGCACTAACACACCGCCATACCACCAAAGATGCTGGCTTTTAAACTTTGCGCTGATAACAATCTGGATGGTCCTTTTCCTTCATGATTTCCAAGAACAATTTTAAACATGGACTCATCACACTTTTCCACCTTGTGTCAGCGCATCTCAGGTGAGCTTGGTTCCCAGAGAAGCCGGCGACGTTTCTGGATGTCGTCTGGCAGCTGGGTAACTGAAACTTAGATTCCCCGAGCAACATTAACCATCTCTGACTGGGGGATGCCAAGGCGTTCCCAGGCCAGTGTAGGGATATAATCTCTCCAACTAGTCCTGGGTCTTCCCAGAGGCTTTGTCCTAGATGGACGTGCCTGGAACACCTCCCTAGGGGGGCAGCTTGAATCACCTCTGCTGGCTCCTTTAACGCAAAGAAACCGTGGCTTTACTCCAAGCTTCTCACAGATGACCGAGCTTCTCACCCTATCTCTAAACCCCAAATTTCACAGGATGCTGAACGGCTGCGGATCCACTCCGGAACGGCATTGGAGTGATTTGGTTTCCATTAAAGTCAGTGTGTGTACTTCCACATACTGAACGCCTGCGTCACAGGAAGTCAAGCACAGAAACAAATGAAACATCTGGTTAATTTTCTAAGTAAAACGTGAGACGCCAGCCACCCTCCAGAGGAAACCCATTTTGGCCCGTTGTTTTTGTGATCTAGTTATTTTGGTCATGACCCAGCTTTCATGATGAAAATTGACTGGAAGACTGAGAGCTTTGCCTTCTGTCTAAGCTCTCTTGGTGCGGTAAAGCAAATGCAATACTGACCCTGCTGCTCAGATTTTCAGAAAGCTTATGTTGTAAGTTGTATAAGCAAGAAGCAACCATCAAATATTTTTTTATAATTCACCAGGTTAATGTTTACTTTTATTAAAAACATATTAAGATGTAATATTCATATATATTTTGTGCCATCATTTAAACCTTCAAAATAACAAAAAACAAAAAAATGGTGTCTGCAAAAGTTTGGGCACCCTGCAGAGTTTATAGCATGCACCGCCCCCTTTGGAAAGCTGAGACCTTACTGCTTCATGGATTGTTCTCAATCATCGTCTAGAAAGACCAGGTGATGTCACTCTTAAGGTTTTAAATTACTTGACTCATCTGACCTTGCCCCAACAATCAGCACCATGGGTTCTTCTGAGCCGTTGTCTAGAAAACTGAAACTGAAAATAGTTGACTCTCACAAAGCAGGAGAAAGCTATGAGAAGATGCCAATATCCTCTGTTCAGAATGTAAATGGCAATCATCAGGAACAGTGGAAGTTAAAGCAAGATCTGCAGACCTAGAAAAATATCAGACAGAACTGCTCGCAGGATTGTGAGAAAAGCAAGTCAAAACCCACGTTTGACTGCACGATCCATCCAGAAAGACCTGGCAGAGTGGTAGTACGCCCTTCCGCTATAAAGAGATACTTGTACGAATATGGTCTTTATGGAAGAGTTATCAGAAGAAAACCTCTTCTACGTCCTCACCAAAAAAAACAGCGTTTTGCGTTTGGAAATGAACATATAAACAAGCCTAATGCATTGTGGAAATAAGTTCTGTGGACCAATGAGGTTAAAATAGGACTTTTTGGCCTTAGAACTTTCGAGCCCCACTGTACATTGTCAGTAAAATAATGTTATTCATAGCGGTAGTTTCAGTAGCAGTTGTAATGGTACTAGTGTATACAGTGTAGGTGTAGCCATGATAATGTGATTAGGTTGCAGCAGTATTACCAATAAAAGCGTGAATCATAAGTGTTAATCTGCAGCCATATCAGTTAAATAGGTAGTATTTGCTGAAGCAATCATCAGTGCTTAAATTGAAATAGAAAATGCGTCAGAGCTCCAGCAGCCTGAGCAGTGTGTACATAATACATACATATTAACTGGTAGGCAGGATTAGAGATGTAGTGAGGACCGATGTTTGTAACCAGGAAAACACACTACAGGTGTGATAACAATCCAAAACCATATTTTAGTGTAAAAATACTCTCTGTCAGGCAAAAGCGCTCTTAATCCGTTCTGATCTGTTGGCCTCCAAAGATACAACATGAATGAGTTTTAATACTGTTATGTTTGTGTTTTGACTCGGGTTTGATTGGTGCTGAGTTCTCAGCGGGGCTGACCCATGTCTATTGTCTATTATGTTATGACAATTATGTCTGTTGTCTATCTATTGTCTATGTCTATTGCTGACATAATGATGCCCGGGCAGGAAAAGGTATGAACATCCCTGTCAGATGGGTCACTCATGCTTAATGTTGTTCATTCTGTATTCAACCTGACTGGCTGTGAGGCGTTACCACTCATGTCAATTTGGGTTTGGCCAAGCTACTTTGGTGCATGCTTTGTTGTTTGTTGTTTTGATTTTTTAATAGTTTTTTGCACTGGCAGTTTTAATTGCATTTACACTTCTTCATTTGGTACCAGTTTGTTGTGTTTTGGTATTGATTTGTAAAAGCTTTTTTAAATTTATTTTGCCATCCAAACCTTTGGAGTCTGCCCCCCCCCTTATTCAGCAGTTACTGGTAATGTCCTCTTCATCTTCTCTAGATACCAATCAGGCTCTGCGGCTCTGTCTGGGTACCAAGGCAACTGGGGCAGAGTTTGGAGCGGTCTCTGCTCTCAGCATCAACCACGATTGCTCAAGACTTCTCTGCGGGTTTGCCAAAGGACAGGTATATACTCAGACACATGTACAAACAGTGCAATCACAGACTTGTTTACTGGGAGGTTGTTTTTAAAAAGTTCAAAAGGGTAGACTTAGGACTTGAATAAATATAACATATTTGCTCTAGTGTGCATACAGTGGGCCCTATTTATATAGAAATACATTTATATAAAACGATCTAAGCGCACAATGTGAAGCACCTGGCACAAGTGCGTTTAGGGCCCGTCCAATTCCACTTTTGCTAGTGTGACGGCAGAAACAAGGGTCTGTGCACCTGGTGCATGGTTCAAAAGGGTTGTACTTGGTGTCTTCATTAATTCATATGTGTGTTTTTGGCGTAACATGCAATAAACCAATCGGTGCCATCTACCATCCTCTTTTAAAGTCAGGCTCGTTTGTACCTTGGCGCATTGCTTATATGATGGTGGATTTGCACCATAATATTTTTATATGTAATCTAATGTAAACATGTTTGTACGCTGTTGCGATTCCTTGTGTGTCTGTATCAGAGATGGGAAGTAACGAAGTACAAATACTTTGTTACTGTACTCAAGTAGAGTTTTCAGATATTTTTACTTTACTATTTTATTTTTGTGGTGACTTTTTACTTTTACTCCTTACATTTTAACACAAATATTGGTACCTTCTACTCCTTACATTTTACAAAACTGACTCTTACCGTAGTTGTGTACAAAAGGTTGTCACGTCGGAGAATAGCGCGGACACGCGTCTCACACCGCGAGCGGGCGAGCGCCCCACACAGAGAAAAGTGAGGAAAACCGGCGGGTTATTACCGCCGGTTCATCAAAGACTATTCCACCATTGCCAAACCTATGAACAACCTCACCTGTGGGTACTTACCTGCACGAAAGGCCAGAACTAAGTCATCTAACGCTCAATACCAAAGTGCAAATCAGCCTTTTGGAGAACGTTGGAGTCGTAGTTGTCAAGTCTCTTTCAATATGCTGATTGAGAAACTAACTACCGCTCCAGTCCTTGGGTTTGTCGATCCATCCCAACCTTACGTACTCCATACCGACGCCAGTACGACAGTACTAGGAGCTGCACTTTATCAGGAACAGGAAGGAAAGCTGAGAGTGATTGCTTACGCAAGCAGAGGTTTGTCTCAGAGCGAAAGTCGTTACCCAGCCCACAAACTGGAATTTCTGGCGTTAAAATGGAGTGTCACTGAGAAGTTTCAAGATTACCTGTATGGAGCCACATTTACCGTTGTGACGGATAACAATCCCTTGACCTATATACTTACCTCTGCCAAGTTGGATGCTACTGGTCACCGCTGGTTGGCTGTGCTCTCTACCTACTAGTTCAAACTCCTGTACCGGGCTGGCAAATTGAATGTTGACGCCGACACACTCTCCAGACGTCCTCACCAGTGTCCTGATGAATCGCCTAAAGATCATGAAATCATACAACAGTTCCTGGAAAACCGTCTTGCCGACTCAAACCTGATCTCTCCAGAAACTGTTGATGCCATCTGTCAAGGTTGTCTCATCCGAGCAGCTCAGCCTGGCAATCCTGGTCCTGAGGGCATTACGCTGGTTGAGTCCTTCTCAATTACAGCAAAAGCCGTCCCTGACAGCTACTCCACTGAGGATCAGCTACCTCCAGCTCTGTCTCATCTTAGCATGAAGGAGGAACAGAGGGCAGACACAACCATCCGAGAGCTGGTTCATCGGATGGAGACTGGAGAGAAGATTCCTCCAACGGCAAGAACAGAGCTGCCCGAATTACCTCTCTTGTTGAGAGAATGGTCAAGATTGGAGCTGATTGATGGAGTCCTATGCAGGAAACGTTGAGACAACGACGACACTACTTACCAACTCGTTCTTCCAGAGTGTCTTCGTCCGGCTGTGCTAATGAGTCTCCATGATGAAATGAGTCCTATGGGGATTGAGCGCACCTTAGACCTTGTTCGCATTCAATTTTTCTGGCCCAAGATGGCAAATGACGTGGAGCACAAGGTCAAGACGTGTGGTCGTTGTGTGAGACGGAAAGCTCTTCCGGAACGAGCTGCTCCACTGCTCAGCATCAAAACATCTCGTCCTCTTGAATTAATCTGCATGGATTTCCTGAGTCTTGAACCAGACACAAGCAACACTTGTGATATTCTTGTTTTGACTGATCATTTCACAAAGTTTGCTGTGGCAATTCCAACGCCAAACCAAAAAGCAAGGACTGTAGCGAAATATTTATGGGACAATTTCGTTGTTTACTACGGAATCCCTGAACGGTTGCATACAGATCAAGGTCGAGACTTCGAGTCAAAACTGATCAAGGAGTTGTGTGAAGTTGCTGGTATCCAAAAGTGTCGGACAACGCCGTACCATCCAAGAGGAAATCCAGTAGAAAGATTTAATCGGACGCTGCTGGGGATGCTGGGTACTTTGGAAGACAAACAAAAGTCAAAATGGAAAGACTTTGTGAAGCCACTAGTTCATGCATATAACTGTACAAGACAAATCAACAGAACTGGATGAGTGAATTCTCATAGAATCACAACTGAATTCATATCTTGCTGCTCACTCAGAATATTATTAACCTGGAGTCCCAGTCTTGTCACAATAATCATAAATATGTGATGTTTTAGGCCTATTGGAAGACATCCATTTAAAATACAGCCAATGGCATAAAGAGCCTTTTCTCCATGTCCACTGACGTTTCTCAGCTTGCACTCTAAAATATGGTTGTCATTCGCAAGGCTACTTTTACTTTTATACTTTAAGTAAATTTCCAAAACTGTACTTTGTTACTTTTACTTGAGTAAAGAAGTTAAATCAGTACTTCTACTTTTACCAAAGTATTTTTTAACACAAGTATCTGTACTTCTATTTGAGTACAGGAAGTGAGTACTTTTGCCATCTCTGCTCTGTATTGCAAGCATAGTGTGCACATGTTTTGCATAAGCCTAGGCGCATTGCACTAATGTGCTGTTAAACATAACAATGAAATGGTACATAATTTACTTTAGACCAGATTTTTTTTGGTCAATGGCGCAATCACTTCCTGTTGCCTCAAGATAGTGATACGCCAAGAATTCACCTAAACACACCTCCCTGTAAGACTAGTATGCCCAAAGGCGCAAAGATGGGCGCAGGTGCATTTGCTATTTAAATGACGTGGGCGCTGGAAGGGAAATTGACTGCGTCAATCTTAAACTAGCAACGACACTTGCGTGTTGAGTGTTGTTTGAGGCAAATTTACCATTGGACGAGTTGTTCTTTAGAGCGCTTCAAACAGGCATGCCATCCATCAACATTGCAAGCAGCAACATTGGGAACCAAATATTTTAATACTGCTTTTTCTGTCACATGTTGTTTGTGAGAATGTACAAAATAAGGTTGTGAAAAGTAATCCTTGGAACAAAGCAATTGGCTGTTCCGAACAGGCACGCACTCCAAACTGGCACTGCACTAGTAAAAATAATTGATAGCTGAAATCACAAAATATTTCACGCCTTATTGGTCACTTGGCTTGATTTCCTCCAACTATTTTAGTCAGGTGTCCTTTTTTGTCCAGTTGCTTACCCTAATCTAAATTTTCTTCAAAACTTGCTCTGTCTGTCTGCATGATTAGATTACAATGTGGGATCTAGCCAACGGGAAGCTCCTGAGAACAATCACTGATGCCCACCCTCCAGGGACAGCTATACTGCATGTGAAGGTACACACACACACACACACACACACACACATACACACACACACACACACACACACACACACACACACACACAGACAGGCACCTCTCTTTACTGGAGCAGGTTGTAGGTTGGCTATTGTAAACACTTTTTCCCCACACAATAATAAAGCAAACTTTGTGAGTGTCTCACACCCTCAGAAATTGGTCTTACAGAAGTTTGATCCCTGATATTTCTCATCTGATTTCTGTCCCTTGTTTTTTTTTTTCCTGTTGTGGTGTCTAGTTCACAGATGACCCAACTCTTGCCGTGTGCAATGACAGTGGAGGATCAGTTTTTGAGCTGGCTTTCAGGTAAATGACTTAAAATTAAAGTCAATTAAATAACTTTGTTTTAAGGTTAAAGAGCTCCTTTTCTAGAGGGGACTGTTTGGCAGGGTTTGGGCTACAGCTGTTGCCATTTGTGTTGTGTACAGTTGCCATGGTGTGATTGTCTTCTATTAGCTTACTAGCTTGGTTTACTTTTCATACACAGTGTCCATCCAAGCTGGGCTACATGAACAAGGTTTGTTTCCTGACTCATAAAGCCTATGCTCAGCAAAGAAGATGGCCGATTCAGCCTTTCTAGTTAGCAGCTGGTTAAGGGCTAAACGAGCCACCTCAAAGTTTTTAGACAAAATTCTAGAAGGTGTACCTTTTAAAAAATACTTCTAGCTGTTGTATTGTATTCTCTAGGTAGAGTTGTGAATGCTGAAATTACTATTGGAATGTGATTTCTATGTAAATAGGTTGGCTAACGCTAATTTCCATCTTCTTGTGTCACGTCTGATGAGCAATAAGTTAAGGGAATGAGAAACACAAGGCTAACGTTACATACAGGGGGGGAAACAGGCTGCGGCTAGAAATCAGAAGAAGTATCGGAAAAAGTTTAACCTGACATTAAAATTGACATCCACCGCGCCAAAATGCTCGTTCTGGGTTCCCAACTGTGTTGCGACTTATAAGAGCTTAGCCGGGAGCTTCATGGAGACAGTTAAAGTTAATGTTTGCTGCCCTACAGCTGTCAGAGTTAGCTTCGACTTCATATATTACCTTCTAACAGCTGTACTCTCAGTAACGTGACAATCTGCAAGAATCAGGTTGCTTTTAAATCACTAAAAAAGTAGTGGAAGCACCGTTTAGCTTAGTTATCAATGCCGTTAGCATCATGGCTAACACTATTGTTACTTAGTTTATGACAAATCGATTTTGGCTGTGCTTTCAAACATAATGTCATTGTGCTAACTGAACAACGTTCACTTACACCAGAGACACTTCAGTTCACTTGTTAGATAATGTTTTATTACTGAGTTTTCTGTTGATTTGTGTTTGTCGCTGTGTGCGTGGTGGAAAATGATGTAAACAGAGAGCGGCGTGCCAGAAATGCAATACGCCATGACGTAGATCCCCTGGCCAGGCTGTTGTTGGTAGTCCCACTAGTGGACAGAACATGTGGCAACAACCACATGCTTGTAGTAGCATTGGCAATGCATGAGCCTGAGTAGTGTAGCACATTTTAGTGACAGGCTGCATTTGAAAAAAATCCATCCATCCATCTTCATCATCCGCTTATCTGGTATCGGGTTGCGAGGGCAACAGCCCCAGCTGGGGACCCCTGACTTCCCTTTCTCGAGCCACATTAACCAGTTCCGCCAGGGGGATCCCGAGGAGTTCCCAGGCCAGGTTGGAGATATAATCCCTAGTCCTGAGTCTTCCCGGAGGCCCCTTCTCACTTAGACGTGCCTGGACAACCTCCCTTGGGAGGCGCCCAGGAGGCATCCTTGCCAGATGCCCGAACCACCTCAACTGGCTCCTTTTGACGCAAAGGAGCTTTGGCTCTACCCTGAGCTCCTCTTGGATGACTCGGGAGTCTCGGGAGATGCCAGCCCCCCTCTTGAGGAAACCCATTTTGCCCGCTTGTACCCTGGATCTCGTTCTTTCGGTCATGACCCAGCTTTCATGACCATAGGTGAGGGTAGGAATGAAAACTGACCGGTAGATCGAGATCTTTGCCTTCTGGCTGAGCTCTCTTTTTGTCACAACGGTGCAATAAATGGAATGTAAAACCGCACCCGCTACACCAATTCTCCGACCAATCTCCCGCTCCATTGTCCCCTCACTTGTGAACAAGACCCCAAGGTACAGTATTTAAACTCCTTCACTTGGGGTAAGGACTCATTATCTACCTGAAGAAGGCACTCTATCGGTTTTGAGAACCATGGCCTCAGATTTAGAGGTGCTGATCCTCATCCCAGCCGCTTCACACTCGGCTGCAAACCGATCCAGTGAGTGCTGAAGGTCACAAACCAAAGATGCCATCAGGACCACTTCATCTGCATAAAGCAGCAATGAGACCCCAGCCCACCAAACTGCAACCCCTCCCCACCCCAACTACGTCTTGATACCCTGTCCATAAATATTACAAACAGGATTGGTGACAGGCTTGGCGGAGGCCAACCTGTAAGTAGCAAGGAAATACAATTGGTGTTGCCTACACCGTGTTATCCTCCTGCTACATTTAGCCCCCAGAAAGCTGAAACAAGCTGTAAACGTGTTTTTAGCCTCTTAACATGTTTGAACTGTCATTACAAGTACCTATCCATGTGCATTGATTCCTTCCGAGTGAACACGGTGAATCTGATTGCAGTAGATGTGAAAGAAATGTGTAAAAGTTCTGCTAATTCAGCTGTGTTAGTTCCGGTGTTGAGAGGGCAAGACTTGGGGACCCAAATTCCAACATCAAAAAGAGATATATATATTTATTAATTTAATGATTCTCCAAACTTACAGTACCTCAATTGTCTCCTGATAGTTGTACTACAGCACTTACTGTTAAAAAATAGCATATGCCTATTTTTTTAAACATTTTTGTATCCCTTTTCTGTGTTGTAGTTTGTTAACAGTCCCCAAGCACTCATGTTGTTGAAATCTTTTCGTTTCTAAAACGTTTAGTCTCTGTTGTTGGTAGTAAGTTTTAATTTTTTTACACTCTTATTTTGTAATATTTTTCGTTTTTGTACTTTTTCTCTTACCCCCCTTTTATAGTGCCCTTATTTTGTTTTGTTTATGATTAAGTAACTTGGCTTCTGTGACAATATCATTATAGTTTTTTATTACTGTCAATAGAATTTGACCCAATGAAAATAAAACAATGTCAGTTTCACAATGCCCTTCAACTGAGACTGAGCTTCGCATGAGAAATTTGTCAAATACTGAAAAGAACCTCATTTAATTGTAAAGCAAAATAGCAAGTGTACATTCTTTTTGATATTATGTGACAGTTATTTTCAAGCCAAAAAGTTTCTTGCTCTACTTTGTCATGTATGTGTTGGTAATACATCATCTATAATTCACATCTGCGAGCGGTATGATTCCAGTGTGTTGCTTTTTTCCCTTACTTGACCGCTACCTTTTTATTATCTTCTTACTCTTACTCTGTTCTTGTTTTATTGGGTGCTCCGATCAGGATTTTTGGGGCCGATCACCGATTGCTGTAAGCAGTATTGGTTGATACCGATGACCGGGTCTTTTTGAAGCCTTCTATTTATCGTGTCATATATTTATCATATATTAATTTTAATAGTCTTAACAACAATGTTTATGTATTAAAATTAACAGAAGATAATGTAATGTGAATTGTCAACTGTTAACTTTTGACAGGAAATGTTCAACATTCTACTTCCTCTGTTAGAAACACACCTTAAACAGCTCAGAGCTTGATAAATCAGCCTTATTTCAAAATAAATTACAAAAAAACTAATTGTTAATTTTTTACAAATTTATAGTGTACCTAAATGTGGAGTGCAGAGCAAAGAAAACGAAACCACATATATTTGGATGTCGAGATAAAAAGCCACGAGGTGTAAAGTATTTTAGGCTTGTCCTCGTCTGATCATCTGATCAGCCGATCTAATCGGCCTTTATGGAGACCACCGATCAAACTATTTAACACCTTCATTGGTTGATAATGATTAGTGACCGGTCAATCGGATCACCCTTAATGTTACTCTCATTATCCTCTATGTTTTTCTCTTTGTGTGTTTGTGTGTTTTTGTTAATGAGTCTCTTTTTTTCTAGGAGGGTGATGGGGATGCGGTCATGTGACTCTCGATGTCTCTTCAGTGGTTCTAAAGGTGAGGTCTGCTGTGTTGAACCATTGCGTGCTCCTCCAGACTTCAGAGACCATCCCATCACACACTACTCTCTGCTGGCTATGGCCTCGCTCACTAAGGTACACAACACACACACAGTTCAGTTCGTAGTGCATCGTCCAGCTTCTACTTATCAACCCAACTGTGTATAAAGTTTGTAATGTTTCTGCGTTTTCTTTTACCAGATTCTGGTCATTGGACTAAAGCCCTCGCTGAAAGTCTGGATGACTTTCCCCTACAGCAAGGTTTTTATATTTTTCTGCTTGTTTATTTTTTTGTTAATGATTGCATTATAGCCCAGTGGCCTGTCGTAGGAAGTAAGATTTAAGTGTCTAAAGTGTAATTATGGTCTGGTCTTGTGCCTGATTGATGGGGAAACAATATTGATAAGCTTTGTGATTTACTTATTTAAAATGTCGTCTTTTTTTGCCAGCTTTCCTTCCTGTTTTAGGAAGCAGAAACTGTACTGCTTTTTGCCTGTAAAACCGTGTCTGTGTTCTTCATTTTTATGTAGTAATAGGGCTGAACAATATTGTGTTTTAGCATACACATTGCAATGTGCGCATGCGCTAAAGTCACATCACAGGATGTTAAGATGTTAATCCTTTTTTGCTGCTTGATAATAAAGTAAACTTCCATCGTTCTCTTTTTACATGATTATTACCGTCCGACCCTTCCCCTTTAAGACAGGTAGCCTTGTGGGCAGGGTGTGTATGTGACATTAGTGCGACAAGGTGTGTTATGGGAAGTGAAGCTCACCGTGTGTAGAAAAGTCCCGTAGGCAGCAGCTGTCGCTGACACAGTGATGCGCATATAACACAACAAACTCTATCCTTAAATCTAGTGACCTTAGCGTTTACCTGACACGGGTGAGGTAATGAAATTTGACATGTCCATTTCTTGTTTGTTGACATATTTTCAGGATCATACCACATAGTGAGGCTTGTCTGTTTCTTAATGAATTAGCTAGAGTAATGTGGCCAACATTACTACAAACGCCACATCAAGCCCCAGGCTTGATATTAATTAGTGTTGGACTACACATTTGCAACAAACCTTGGTGTTGCTTTTCAAAACAATTTCTACAGTTAAATTTAGAATATGATCTTTACTTACAAAATGATCACTGTGAAGCCTTGTGAACTTTGTTGCATGGCACTTTTAATAGATATTTTTTAAACTAATGAAATGTTTACATGTCACAGTAGGAAGCACGGTTGTTAATACATTATGGTGAATTCCATTCCGTGTGTGTGGCATATTGGGAATTTTCATTGCATAACGGAGGCAGTGTTTAAGCTTTATTTATAACTCAGAGCTTTCAGAACCTTATTGTAGGAGGATGATTACTATTAATGATGGAATATGTTGTCTTTCACCAGTCCGATCCGTCCAGTGTTCCCCAGCTGGCTTGGCAGTTTGTTCCTGTTCAGAAGACGGTCAACCCTATCCTGGCTTTTTGTAAAGGAGATACAGTCCACTTCCTCTTGGTATCTGCTCAACTCCCTATTTACTTCAAAATACACAAAACACACAAAAGAAGTCCAGGTTTTCTTTTTTTCTGCTACGATCAGAAAACTTTACTGTATTTTCTCGTAATACTACTCTCTGAACATGGACGTTGTTTTCAGATAATACAATTACATTTTAGTTTAAATAAGGGCTGTCTTTTGCTTCTACTACTTAGGAGAGGTGAAAAGTAATGATGTTCAATGTTAAAGATGGAGCACGTCAGCACTTTATTTGAAGGGCCACAAACATGATGAAGTAATGAAAAAGTCATGTTTAGTTAATCATGATTACACCACCATCACCATTCTTAAGCCTGTCACTTTAACTACAGATTTACCTTTGAAGAAGACATTAATAAATCACAAGTAATGATGAATGAAATACCTTAATTGAAACATTTATTAATTAATGTATTATTCCTGCATTAAGTCATGCATGAGATACTATTAATCCTTGTACATTATTGATCGTTAATGTACTACGTGTATAAAGAGAAGTGAGCTGAGATTGGCCAGTTTAGCTAAAACTAACTGACATAAAGGCCTGAATAAAATACAAATAGGTAAGTTTGTAAGATTAGTTTAGAAAAGGAGAGACACAGTGAGTTCTTCAGCCAACTAATTAACTACTTAAAATGTTCAAACCTCACTTTAGATAAACCTTTTTTTAATTAGTATTGTTGTCCAATATTATTAAATTATGGCCCTGTCTACAGACACCAGACGGTTGCAATCTCTGTGCTTGTTGTAGAGATTTAGCAATGTACAACATTGTCTAGCCAGTTAGTTACAGGCGAGTGTATCCCCAAAACATTTTTTATGTAAAATATCCCACATATCTACATGCTAAACTGCTTCAACAGTGTATTCTGAAAATAATGATCAGTGGGCAACAGTTTGTGTTTTAATGTTCTCTTTTGCACTACGGTTTGTTCAGGTAAGGAAGGAGGAGACGGGGACCATCCATGTCATCAAACAAAAACAACTCCACCTCAGTTGTGACATCATTAGCCTGAGTGTAAGTACCTAACTCACTGGGCCCACCCCCACTCACATTCTCACAGAGTCCGCTTAGTCCATAAGTGCTCAGGACTGTCCCATTGTATAAATGATCAGCAAGTGTTGCCTAAGCGAAACGCCCACAATGTGTTGGGTCGGGCAAGGAAACAGCAGTGATAATGTGTAATTGCGCATTGGAAAAAACAAAACAAAAAAATTCGATGTTGACAGCAGAGCGCCGGGAAAAGGGACAAAAATTTGTTTATCTAATACCGGGTGTCCTGTTTTAATCGCTGCTGGTCGAGGCTGGAGACGATAAATACCTGTGCCTACTGCAGAGTCATTTGTCCCGGGAGTGAATGACAATTGCGACCTTTCGCAGATTGTAGATAAAAGCCATATGTTAGTAGGTGTAAGTAGGTTTTCTGGCCAGTAGGAGAGAGGTAAACAGATTTTTTCTTGTCCAATAGTTTGGCTGTTTTACACTACAGGTGTGATCTAACTCCTATATACAGTAGCATATGTGTGAATAAAGACATATATCTTTAGTGTAAGTGCATGACTTGTTCTCCCCCTGTATCTATGTCTCTGCAGTGGATTAACAGCCGTACGCTGGTCCTGGTAGACAGCCATGAAAAGCTGCAGGTTGTGGACCGGCCCAGTCAGGAAGTATTGGAGACTCTGGATTTGGAGCAGGTGCAACTGGTCTATAACAGCCGACATTTCAAATCGCTGGCAACTGGAGGGAATGTCTCACAGGCTCTGGTGAGTGGTTAGCTTATGGGGAACAGGATCATAGTTCAAATATAACATTTGTGTTCTATAACAGACTTCACTTTATAACAATAGTGATAATTATTGGTTTTGGAAGGTAGGAAGTTATTGATCATAAATGAATGGCTTCCACACTAATTCAATGAAGTTAGTAGCTTTAGGGTTGCTAAAGGGACATCTCAGAGGACAGTTTGTCAGTTTTACTATGTGCAACTGCCTAGCATAGCCTTTCTTTAACTACACTGTTCCAGGAACTATGGAACCAAAAGAACTGAACTAGGAGGTAAAAGTCCCTTTTGTCTAAAGAATTGTGAACATTTTGCAAATTAGACTGATGACAGATTAAAAAATGGCGGTGTATCAGATTGGTGAGACCCTGATGTTTAAATTAGATTTAATGATTTTAAAGAAGACATACAGAGGTGGAGGAGACTGAAGACTCAAGTGTCTCCACTGTCACAATCTCCTGAGTTTGATTCACATGCAACATCATTTTTTTCAATTAGTCTCTGTACAACTAACTTGTTTTCATATATGCAGAAGTACTCTCCAAAACCTGTAAGCAAACTTGGATGTATAAAATCAGTGGCGTTCTCCATCTCTAGTAAAGCTTGATTCTCTAGTCTACTGTCAAAATATTTTTAACTTCCTCTACAACAAAGCAAGAAACCATCCTTTTTATCAGCTACTTAAACTTTGATCCATGCATTTTCTCTAGTTTTCTAGTTTCTGTATCTCTTGTAGTACCTGGCAAGTTTGATTACATCTCACTAATCCAGTTGCTTATCTCTCAAATCTTATTACAATATGTAAACCTACACGTTTTGTCCTTGTTCAGGACAGCAATTTCATATAATGTTCATTTGGAGAAGTCTTCCTACTTAAACGAGAATAACTAAAACAGGTTCTGAATTTGTGTTCTCTGTGTTTTAGGCTTTAGTTGGAGAAAAGGCCTGCTATCAATCAGTCTCAAGCTACGCAGGACAACTTGTCTACTTGGGTACCAAGGTACTGTGTTCTATGTATGTATTTGTTCTATTTTGTTGTCTGTGTTTTGCCATTTCTGTTTGTGGAATTATTTCTCTCTGCACATTGGCCAACTTTAATTATTGGTAACCACTTTTAAAACAAATGATAACTATTATTACTGCAGTGGCAAAAGTTGTAAAACACTGAAAAAGTTAAAAAAATGTCTCTTGTTTGAGTCTGGAATTCGGTTTTCTTATCCTTGTGTGATATTCTCTTGTTTTGCAGTCTGCTCACATTATGGCTCTAAGGAATTGGAGAGAAGTATGTTTGTTTGTTTGTTTGTTTATTTATTTATTTATTTATTTATTTATACTATATATACAGTATATGAAAAAGGGACGTGGTAAGCACTACTTTTTTCAATTTTTTATGTTGCAGCTTTATGCTACAATCAGGCTTATTTTATAAACCAATCAAACTTGCCAATCAAGCTTGCATTTTGACCAATTTAACCTAGTTGGTTATTAGAATCCCAGTTTTCAAAAGGCAAGTGAGAGAACATCAGAACATCCTCTAACACTATACCACCATTCCATTGTCAAATTGAAGTTGCACAGAAATATTAAATTTCAGCTATGTGACAAAAGGTAAGGGGAGTACAATTTTTGCATTTAAAGCGTGGTGGAGATATGTCTTTATTGTGTTTTACTTGTCATATGAATATCAGTAAACTAGATTTAAGCAATAATGATGATATACTGGGAATAGAATGCCTGTTTGGTAAACATCCACAAATAAAAGATTTAAATAGAAGGTATGTTTTTTCTTAAGCTTCTTTGTACTGGAGATTATTAAATTTGGATTGGTAGACCAAAAACTGTGAAAAAAAATGTTGATTCACGTTCCTCCTTTTCTTTGTCTGTGTCCAGCGTATAGACTGCCTGCTGAAGCAGGAACATTTTGTTGAGGCTCTCTCTCTGGCCTGGTCCTTCCACGAGGGAACTGCTAAGGCTGTGGTTGGTAGGTATAACACACGTCACACATCCAGCAGCATGTAGATAAGTCTGTTCATCACACAGAAGGTGTTTTACCACCAAGTGTTTGGTTCCACTTCTGTTTACTGACTTATTGCTTTGTGTTGATGGGTTTGTGGCGCTTTCATCAAGTAATTTGGTAACATGATTTTGTTTCAGATTATGCACCATGTAATGTTCTGAAAACAGGTGATACAGGTTGTAAAAGACAGCCTCATGATTCAGAGTGTTTCATGACACTGTAACTTCTGGGCACTATTGCTGGCTGTTGTTAATACAAATCAAAATCTGTTTGCAAAGTCTACTATAAAATTCTTAAGTTGCAAACTTATCCGTATTTTGAGGAGGTCATATTGACTCATTACACCGCATCCAATGCAGATATCGGATTAAAAAACTTTGCCGCAAATTTACGCTTGACAATAAGTCGCCTATAATTAGTTTATAGCAAGCCTACAACTAACTCAACCAGCTAACTTGTATGTTTCCAAGGGGAAAACTACTAACTCACATACAATGATGCATGTTATTAACTTATTTACATTATTTACATTATTCACAAATGATCACTAACGGTTTTGGGTTCGTAACCCTTCATTTGATTCATCAACATGAATTAACAAAAAAGAGACAAAGATGTAATATACAATATACATATATATCTTATTAATACTTTGACTTTGAATAATCAGCTTGGTACACAACAATAAGGCCATGTCATGAAAGACTGGACTGTGTGACTAACCAGATGAGTCTCCAGTGGTAGGGACATTCATTCTAATCCCAACCGGTCGTCAGACACCGCCTCCCAAGAGCCTGGGTCTGACCGAGGTTTCTGCCTAAAAGGAAGTTTTTCCTTGCCACTGTCGCACTGTTGCTTGCTCTGGAGGAAACTACTGGAACTGTTGGGTCCTTGTGGATTCTGGAGTGTGGTCTAGACCTGCTCTATCTGTAAAGTGTCTTGAGATAACTCTTGTTGTGATTTGATACTATAAATAAAATTGAATTGAATTGAATTGAATTCAATTCAATTCAATTTCAACAACAGTTATCTCATTGCGCTTTTCAGAAAAGAGCAGGTCTATACCGTACTCTGTGATGTTATTTACAGAAATCCAACATTTCCCACCAAGAGCAAGCACTAGGCGACAGAGGCAAGGAAAAACTTCCTTTTAAGAGGCAGAAACCTTGAACAGAATCATGGCTCAGGGTGGGCGGTCATATGCCTCGACCGGTTTGGGGTGATGTAAAGAGACAAAGAGATAGAGACAGACAGACAGAGAGAGATACATGGATGATTGTAGCAGAGGGTGTCAAGCAGGAACATATAGGCATCCGGTGACTCCAACCACAGATCCAGACTCCACAGCTCCAGAGCCAGAAACACCTACAGGAAGCAATAGGAGGAGAGAGGAGAGGGACGAGAGAGCACAAGACTCCGGGAAAGGGAAGAAGTCGGGTTAGTAACATGCATTAATGGGATGAGGTTGCATACAGATGGAGAGAAGGAGGAGGAGAGAGGTGCTCAGTGCATCATAGGAAGTCCCCCAGCAGTCTAGCAGCATAACTAAGGGGATGGTTCAGGATTCTCTTGAGCCAGCCCTAACTATAAGCTTTATCAAAGAGGAAAGTCTTAAGCCTACTCTTAAATGTGGGAACGGTGTGTGCCTCCTGAACCCAAACTTGAACCTGGTTCCACAGGAGAAGAGCCTGATAGCTGAACATTCTGGCTCCCATTCTACTTTTAGAGACTCTAGGAACCACAAGTAACCCTGCATTATGGGAGCACAGTGCTCTGGTGGGGTAGTAAGGTACTATGAGCTCTTTAAGATAAGATAGTGCCTGATCATGAAGAGCTTTGTAGGTGAGAAGAAGAAGTTTAAATTCTATTCTGGATTTTACAGGAAGCCAATCCAGAGAAGCTGAATGTCATATTGTTATAAACACATCATAAAACAAAAACACTATCACATCTGACCAATCACTATAACTGTTCTAACAGTAACATGACAGGCCATAACGGTAATAAATAACTTATGGGCTCTGAAAAGAGAACAAAAAAGAGCCATCATCTGTAGCAGCCGTAATTGTGTAAAACAGCCTCCAAGTACTGCCTAGGGTCTGCATGGAAAGGACCAATAAAATGCCTCCTTGCCCCGCTGCATGTATTGTACCCCTTCCCTCTATGACCTAATAGCCACGGCCGCAGCTAGTTGTAACCACCTGCCCTGCTAAAAAGGCAAAGAAAAGAAAGCCTGAAGGTGAAAAAATGGCAACTAAAAAGGCTGCTGGTACAGAGGAGAGGGCAGGGGCAGGGACTGGGTTAGAAGGAGATCCTACTTTCAAATCTTGGTAGCTTTTGAACATTATCAGTGAGTTGTCTCACTTGAAATGTGGTCATAGGATCGGAAAAGACTGAATATTTAGTAATATTCATTCACCTCATGATTTTCTTGGACATACCGTGGAAGAGCCATTTTACAGAACATGCAGTAGTATTATTCCTCTAATTTAGGGTTCACTGGGACTGAATACGTTAAACCCAGTGTCAGTACATGTTTTATCTGAATTTTCAATATGTGCGCTTCAGCATCACGTATGATTTATCAATTATGACATTTCAATTTGGACACTTCAGCATACGATCAGGTATGAGTAATCAGAGATATTTAGAATTGTAAAAATCAATTATGATAGAAGAATAATGTGCGGCATGTGTTTATTCCAGGCTTGTTTGGGGAGCCAGCGAAAAGAAAGGGAGTGGTTAGTGACAAGGTAAGGACAGAGAACCCTTGCCTGCTATAATAAATCTATCTGCCATGGACAGTGTACAACATCCCTGTACTCATTGCTGAACATGTAACACTACTTGTTTTTGCAGATGGTAGAGATCCTGTTCCAGTTTGCAGAGCATGCTTTGAAGAAGTGTCCAGAACAAGGCAAGATCCAAGTGATGGAGCAACATTTCCACGTAAGCTGACAATCCACAAAGAACATGCATTACAGTGTCCAGTGTGCCACACAGTCACAGAATATTAACAGCTGGGAAAATACAGTGGAAGTCTAGAGAAAATAAAGTATAGGCAGATTGTTAAGATTTAACCACCATGGCCTAAATTGCTAGTTGAACAGTTTAACATTTTGGGAAATATACCGTACATGTTGGTACATCCTTACTTTCTAAGAGTGAGATAGGAAACAACTATCCTGACTCTCTCCCGTTCTAAAATGAACCTACTTACACCTATAAAGTTCTCTAATTAACAGTGTATAAACACATTTGTTCAATCTTTACACAAACAGAAATGTGAAATTGCATTGTTGTTGATTTCTGGTAACCAGCGGCTGTTATAGTTCCTACTATTTTGTCAACCCCTGTAGAACTCATATTGTAATAACCTTTCAATAATGTAATATAAATGATGAGAAAAATCTTTTTGTGCAAAATGTAACAAGTTATTACATTTTATGGAATTTGCAAGAGTTTAGTGGGAACTTTTTATACAAATATGTAAATTGTAAATTACTTGGGATGATAACAAATTTAAATCTGATGCATCAAAGAGACCGTTCACTCCAAAATCAATATTACTTAGTTTTGGTGTGCGTTGGCTAGTGTTGGAGATATCGGCCGTAGAGATTTGTGCCTTGAAATGGAACCTTGATGGCCAAAAAATACCTTTTTTTAAAAATAATGACCTGGGGTCCGTTTCAGAAAGCAGGTTTAGTGAAAACTCTGAGTTTGTTAACCATGAGATGAGGGGAAACTCTAGGGTTTCTGTTTCTGTTTGTGTCAGAAAGGGAGGTAAATCAAACCTGAGATAGAGGGGTAACTCCAGCCCATTTCAGATAGAGAGATAACTTAATCTCAGAGTCAGTTACTATGGTACCTGAGCCTGGGAACCTAACTTGGCCAGGAGCAGGTTTTCATCAATAAACCTTGAGTTTCTCTCAGTCTCCTCCCTGTGACACAGCTTTCTTTCATTTCCCCATTTATTCATTAAGTCTCGATCATGCACATTTTTGTGCAGTTTGTTATCTGCATGAATAAAAAACAGGATTAGTTTATTAACATTTGACTATAAAATGTTTAAAGATGGCATTTCCTTTTGTCGACGATCTTGTTGTTGAAGAAGCTGTATTACTTCACAGTAAATCTAATACAACTAGATGTCTCAATCCCCTAAGTAGGAAAGTCTTGACAGTAGCAGTTGGTGTGGAGTGATGAAAAAGAGGGTAAGGCATGTCATTAGGGTCATCAGGTGAACACCCTGCTTCATTGACGTTTTGCTGATTGAAGCCCAAGACGTCTTCAGAGGGCTCAACAGTGTACCCACCATCCCGGGGAGAATCCCCTCCATGTCATACCTTCTATAATCCCTTATAGGCTCTGCATGGCAGGGGCGTCCTTCTCCCCGAGTTGGGCTTAAGCCTGACTGCATTACCATCTGTCTCTACCTTGCTGCCCAGTTGGAGTCCCTACGCTTGATCCAGAGCCGGTTACTGCTTTTTTCTGGCAGAACTTGACGTGGACACAATGGACTGTGTGGAGGGAGTGACCCTTCACCCTTACTTTTCTCAGAAAACTGGTGTTAGATGTGGCAACAAATCCCATGCATCCCACCTCTACCGGGAAGATTCTAGTCTTCCAGCCGTCCTGGAATGTTTCAGCTGCCAGGTTGGAATATTTGTTCTTTTTCCTCTCATAAGCCTCTTTAAACCCATCTTCCCATGGTACTGTTAATTCCACAACATATGTCAGCTTTGTTGTTGGAGACCACAGGACCATGTCTGGTCAGAGTGTTGTAGCCACTATTTCTGGGGTAAACACAAGCTTCTTTTAATGGTCCACATCCAGTTTCCAATCCCACGCTGACTGCAGGATGCTTGCATCCATAGGTGTTGTGTGATGCTCTTGATGTTGGCCAGCTGGTACCAAATTTGTGAAGTTGAACTCTCCTGCTTATGTTTGTGGGATGTTGTTTGTGGTGATTCACTTCTGTTCCATTATTGATGCCAGCTCTTGGAGTACTTATGCTTTGAGGTTATGCAGCCAAGTATAGCGCCCTTGGGTGAGACTTGTGGTGCACCCTGATAGAATGTGCTTTAGTGATATAGGCAGTTGACACAGGGGACAGGCGGGATCTTCTCTATACCACAGTTTAAGATTTTGGGGGGAGGGCAGCAGGTCTTTTGTGGCTCTGATATCAAAACTCAGCCTCGATGTGTCTGATGTGACAACGAGAGCTGAGCTTCTTCTTCTCCAGGCCCTCCAAGTTGGTCCATCTTCCTTGCTTGGCCATTAAGATGGCTTTTTTTCATGTTGCTCTCCCTCCTCCTGTCTCCTGACTTTTTTCCCCACTAGCTGTCTCTTCTGCACTGATGTTGCTTTGTGCCACAGAGGTGTTTTTGGGATGTGTCCAAACCCTGCCCTCCCATGCTGTACTTGTCCAACCATATCTCCGAAGTGAAGCGCGGACTTTGCACTCTGAACAGCTTCTGATTGAGTCCACTTCATTCCCGCTACGACCAGTGGGGGGGGGGGGGGGGGGGGGG
>NC_048423.1:21031488-21036837 GCF_013103735.1 Etheostoma cragini
GGGGGGGGGGGGGGGGGGCGCTGTTTGAATGAGTGGGAACTTACGCGTTTACTCTATCAGCAATTTGATCCCACACCAATTCTCTCTCTTTTGCTAAGTTGCTTATTGAACAAAATATATGTTCAAACTCACTTTATGAGTATTTCCGCCGACCACTGTGGTACCATGGTGAATCGACTTCATTCATGCTGCCTTTATATAGTGTATATAGTGCACACGCTTAAATCTAAGCAAACCTACTCTGAGTTGATCAAACCAACTCAAATCAGCTGTTCTGGAACCAAAAACTGAAAAAAGACATCCCATCTCAAAGTAAATCAACTCAGAGATTAGCGTTGGAATCAGAGTTTGTTAAACCTCCTTCCTGAAACAGGCCCCTGGTTACTCAAGATAATCCACAAACCCAGGTTGTGAGCGGTTTCATGTAGGAACTATTTTCTCACTACGAAACTAAACCACCACGCAGCAGGAAGCAAACTCATTGATGAAAGCTTGTGCTTTTGACAGCACAAGATGTAAACATTCATGGCGTCCTCTGGCTGAGCTGTATAATTAGCCAGCTCTGGTTACCTTGCAGTACCGTTTAGCTACAAACTTGTCTCAACAAACTAGCAAGGTCGGACCACAAGCCTCTAATCCACACACGCTGACATTGTGGCATTGTGGCAAGGCACAAGGCAAACATCTGGGCATTCATAGTGCTGCCAAAAATACTTTCCCAAATTACTGTTCACACAAACGCCTTGGTAGTTGTCCTTTCTTATGTATTGGATATCGACTCAGGAAATCTCAGGAAAGCAACCTGACTGTGAAACAAGACTAAAAAGCTGGAGCAGGTCCTGTCTCAGCTCAGGGCTGCAGTGTTTCAGTTTCTCTGTCCTGATGCTTTCAGGTCCACTTGCTTGACCAGATTGTATTCTCCTGCTATTTTTTTATTCTTTCATTGTAATAAGGTAATCAACAGTTCTGATTATTTTGAATTGTTGATTCTAGGATTGTCAATTTTCCTCGAATTGATTTCTTGAATTTATTTCTTAGAGTTTTTTAAAATTATCTTATTGACTGTTACCATTTTGTAGTGTCTTTTTTGTTTTTCCCATCTCTCCCAATACTCATGTTTGTTGTATTATAATCAGAGGTCTGTGTTTTGTGACCTACGATATTTGAGGTTGTACCTCTGTCTTAATTTCTTTCTGATATTACAATCGGCAATGGATTTTTCAATATTTACATCAATGAAATTGATGTATCAATGTATTCTTACACCCCTACAGGTTTCTCAGATTGCTTTGAAACTTGCCTGCTTTGCGCTCTAATTTTATTTTAATATAAAACTTGCCACTAACTCGATCTAAAAGCAGTTAATTAATCTGTTTAAGTAGAAGTTCATGTTTTGTTGTTCTCCGTCACTCTCCCTCTTTCTCCCTCCCTCTCTCTCTCCTGCGGTGTGTTCAGGATGTGGTTCCAGTCCTGGTGGACTACTGCCTGCTGCTAAAGAAGACGTAAGTTTATACATTCATTGGCACATAAATGCAAACACACAGCCAGTGCATAAAGACTACAGTATAAGGATTGACTCATCAACTGGCGGAAAGCAACATTTTGTACCTGATGGCAGTTGCAGTGGCATATAAACAAACTTACAGCTGGTTTTCTGTTGTAGCCTGGTATGAATGGTTTATGGTTAACATAATATCCTCCTCAAGTCTTTAAAAATACTCTATTAAATATTCCTCTGGGCTTCTAAATATTTTTCAACATGTCTGGCAGGATTACATATATATTATACTGTATACATTCAACCCTTTTCAACATTTTAGATGTTTAGCCTGACACATTTTGCATCTTTTTTATGGAAAGTTTTAGAATTTGTCGTTGTGATGTTATCTCACATTGTTGGTGCAAAATGGACCCACAGGGTACAAACAAATCATGTTTACTGACATCTAGTCATGAAGCACGTTATTGAAACTGATGTGTTTATTTATCTTCCCTGCTGTCAGCTCACCAAAATACAACTGACTATAAGCATTATTTGTGAAGTCTACAGCCTTTTTGTCCTTGACAACAGGTGGTATCCTAAATTGGGGTGTGGTTTAACGTCAAATCAACATCATCCACATCAGATTTAGCCCTGACCCACGTTCATTTGACAACTACACCAACCTAAACAGGTCTCTGCCCACTTCCAGGTGGGCGTTGATGCTGTAAATTTGTTGTGTGAAAGCAAGCACACCAAGGTAGTAGTTTAGTAAATTTAAAGGAGAATTCTGGTCGATTCCAACACATAGTTCTGTTTGTAGGTTTGTAGTTCTGTTGTTAGAGAGAAAAACAGTCGGTGCTGCCTCCACAGTGTTACCCTCCTGCTAGCGTTAGCACCCAACAGGCTTAAAAGGGGTGAGTTTTAAGCATATAGCCTCTAAACATGTTCTAAATGTCATTAAATGTCAAAATGTCATGCCTACCCATGTGCAGTGATTCCTTCTGAGTGAACACGGTGAATCTGACTTCAGTAGATGTAAAAGAAATGTATGAAAGTTCTGCAAAATCTGCTGTGTTTAGTTCCTGTGTTGAGACTGCAAGGAGTTCTTCAACAAAGTACAACAGCACCAAAAAGAGATAAATGTAAATGGGCTGTGCTTATATAGCGCTAGTCTCAACGACTACTCAAAGCGCTTTTACATAGTTCAAGAAGCATTCACCATTCACGCACATTCATACACTGGGGCCGAGGCTGCCGTACAATGTGCCACCTGCTCATCAGATACACACTCGCATACATTTACTCCACAGGCGCAGCATCGGGGGTAACTCTGGGTTTAACGTGGGACTGCAGGGCCAGGGATTGAACCAGCAATCTTCCGATTGGACGGCAACCGCTCTACAACTGAGCCAAAGCTGTTCCAAATACAGATATAAATATGTTTTCAAAAATAAGCATATGCTGTAGTACAACTAGCAGGAGACAAGTTATAATGGAAGTAGTTTTGAGACATTACCTTATTTAATTAATAAATTGATAGCCTACATGTTTTTGTTTTATCTCTGTTCTGTGTTGTAGTTTGTACATGGTCCCTAAACTCTCTAACTGCTGTTTCAACACAGGCAGTAAACACAACTGAATTAGCTCAGTTTTCATGCATTTTTTTCACATCTACTGCAGTCAGATTCACTGTGTTGGAAGGAATCACTTCACATTGATTTTTTTCATTTTTCTCTCTACTGACAGCACTCCAAATTTACAAACAGAGCTACATGTTGGAATCAACTGGAATTCACCTTTAACATGAAATTAAAATATAAACTACAGTTACATGTATTTACTGATTTAACCCTCAAATTGTCCTTGGGTCAAATTGAACCGTTTTCCTACAACAATTTTCTTTTTAATAACCCAAAATAACATGATTGATTCCACACAATGCTCTTTGGCAAGTACACATCACTACTTTTCATTAATTTTGGGGTTTCTTACTCAATTATGTAGCTTTGGGAAAAAAAATTAAATGGTTTCCAAATGGTTTTGAGTAAAAGTTAACTTAATCCATTCTGTGATTGTTCATCAACATCCATTCCTTTAATTTTTAGTTAATTTTAATTTTAGTGATATTCTAACTCAAACTTTAGGTATAATTTCCTATAATTGAGGTTTATTACACAAAAAATCCCAAAATAACTGTAAGAATATAAACTTACTCTAGTTATTGTTATGTAGTGTTGAAAACATCAAAAAAGCGTCAAAAGTGTTAAAGGACAAAAAATGTAAGAACAAGTAAAAAATATTGATAAAAAGCTTCAACAAAAGTTCATTTTCAATTTTGACGGGATGACAGCATGAGGGATAAACTATCAAGGACCTGATCTGTATACTTCTGTAATTTTATTATTTTACATATCTTTATTTATTCAGGGGAACCCTCTGTTTTGCAGGAAGGCCCTGATCACATTCACACAGTTATATATTCATACCTGGAAGCTGCCCACTACAACCACTGTCTGATCTGCAGCTACTGAGCAGCTCCACTGGAGCAGTTTGGCAATGCACCAATATTCACAGATATGATATTAATGGCAGTCTGGTCAGAGACCAATACACTCATGATTTCATTTTCTTGTTGCTTGTCCTTCTCTAATAAGGGGTAGTTTTGTGTTACTCCTTAGTATGTAGGCCTAATGTTTTTTTTATCATAGCTTACATTGGTTTCATAACCTTCTCAATAAGTCTCACATCCCTGGACCAATAACATGGCACATATACGTATATAGTGTAGTTTGCATTCATCACACCTGGAACACCACAATGCTTCTTAACCTTTTTATTTTTACGCTGTCACTTGTTCAGAAGAATTAAAAAACGGATAATGTTTTACACATATGCTCACAGTGTGTATTGAAGTCACTTACTTACTTTTTCTAGTTTTTGTCCCTTTCTGATTGTTCTGTGTGAACATTAATTGTACAAAGATATTTAGAATTAGACATAGCTTATAGAGATTTGTGCATATGGTTGTAAACATGTTTTCACGTTGTGAATAAGGGTTTGAAATTAAGCCTAGAGTCCTTAGGGTACATTTCCTGAGGAACATTAATTCCCTCTGCTCACTTTTAAGGGAAAGAAAGCTAAATAATAATACATTTTATTCATATAAAATATATATGTATACAGTATATGTAAAGCACATATGTGCTTTACATGGTAGGCTACTCAAAAGACACTTTACCATAAAACCAGAACATTTATCACATAAAACAGATACAGCAATTAAACCAACACATGAAACTAGCATATTTAAAGCAACTAAAACACAGTGTAGCCTACAACTTTGGAAAAATGTGTTGTGACTAGTAGGCTAAGTAGATATATTTTAACATCCTTACTCATTCAGTTGGTTCGCTATAGTCGGTTGGGCTTTTTCAACGTTTGATAAAAACCATATTATATAACATAACAATATATTTCCATTACTGCATATTATCTGCTTCACCTCTTTCTTACTTTCCATTGAAGCTGCTGCTCATTGGGTGAAACATATGCCGCATGCGTCTTCTCCATTTCTTCATCAGTAAATTTGTGATCGATACCTTGGTCTATTTAAGAAAGCCATGAACGTGCACTTATCCCAGCTGTCTACACCTGACCTAGCTTCACCTGTTCATCCTGGCTCTGGCAACGTGCAACCGATTAAGCCGCGATGAGCGGATCACACTAAGTCAAGCTGCGCTTTTTTACTCATCCTGGATATCTCTATTCTACTTTTGTGCAACAGGCCCCAGAAGTAAAGTGTGTGTGTGTGTGTGTGTGTGTGTGTGTGTGTGTGTGTGTGTGTGTGTGTGTGTGTGTGTGTGTGT
>NC_048423.1:21036937-21049857 GCF_013103735.1 Etheostoma cragini
TGTGTGTGTGTGTGTGTGTGTTTCAAGGTGGTTCAAGTGTGTTGGGAGAACCAACTCTACGATGCAATGATCTATGTTTTCAACAGCAGTATGAATGACTACATTACACCGATGGAGGTAAGTACTTCACCAAAAGATAGTTTCATCATGTCAGAATTAATGCAAATCTTTCACTTAATTATGTGTAACTAATCAATAGAATTAGTTTGGTTTCAGATGGACTTAAATGGCAGTATGTAAACAAAGTACAAACCATTTGAACTACAGTAAGGCCTCCCCTCGCTGAGATGATGATAATAATAATAATAATAATAATACTTTCATTTTATATTGCACCTTTACAAAGTCAGACAGTACTTTACATAATGCTGTTAAAATAAGACCCATAACAGTAAATTGAGCAAGAAAACAAGACATAAAACACCAATGGAAATAAATAGGAAAAAGATCAACATGAGAAAAAAAACAAGCTTAAACAAGTCAATCTTGCTTTTGATGCTTTTTAAAAGCATCAGCAGTGACCACAGAATAAGCTGTTTGGTATGGAAACCGAGAACGGCCATGGATATTTTTTTTATGCACTGATAACGTGATAACAACTTAAAACTTAATATATCTCCAGCTGCTTCAGCTAAGGTAGCATAAATATAGGCTAACGTTAACTTAGTAATGTGATAAGAAACGTAATTAAATGGTTATTAATTCATTTAATAGTGCTTGTACAGAAGCCCCTCATGAAAGCGCATTAGTTTGAATTCAAGACAAACACATTATTAATTAATTCGTTATGTCCATAAAACGATCTTTGAGAAAACAAACTTTGTTATAACGAGATAAAAAATTAATAAGTTGTTATCACGAGATAACAATGTAGAAAATAAAAAAAATCCATGGCTGTTCTCGGCTACCAAAGATTGGGGCTCTGAGTTTTCAAAAATAAATCTTAAAATGTGCTTTTCTTGCAGAGATAATGCTTTAATACTTCTCCACTCAAAGTTGTATATAAACTGTTTATATTGCTTACTTACTGTGTGTTGTCTTAAAATGTGTTTTTGTTGCATGCTTCTGAAGTGATCAGATAATCAAAAAGTCTTGATGGATTGCAAAACTAAATCAAAATGAACTGTTCTCTCACACGACTTGTGCAGTATAGATGTCAATTATAGGATTGTATGCTTTGCAAACACATGTTGGTAAAACACAACTCTTATAATGTACAAAGAAAAAATATTAAGGGCCCAGACCTGGGTGACTATTCACATATTGTGTTCATTAATTTGTATGGAAAAATCTATTTTTAGGCATTTTCTTAATGTATACATTTTTGTCAACTAATAAATCATTTTTAACAGGAACTGTAATTCACATCCTGAGCAAGAATTGATAATCTACTTCTATTTGTCTACTTTGTGTTTTTATTTAAGAAACTCTTTGCAGTGATTGGCCCACCACTTAGAGCTGGGAGGGGTCTGACAGGTAAGGTTGGAAACCACATACCCTAAAGTTCATAGCACCAACCATTTTAAGTATCTCAATAGTTTTTTTTTTTTTTAAAGGCACATTTTCTGTCTTTAACTATGCTCTTTTCCTCCCGGGGCAGATGAGGAAGTGGTGATGGGAAACAAACTTCTGGTGTACATAAGGTAAGTTCACACAGATCAGTTAGTTCAAACCTCAGTTTATTAGTCTGTGGCATACATTGTAGCCAAGTTTGAAATGTTCTAGTCAGCCAGCACCTCTGTTATATTATGTTATATACAACTTCATATCTCCCTCCGCATTGTTGAAAAGTTTATAGTTAAGAAATTTACTTAAACAGCAGATTTGTGGATATCCCAAACACATATGTCAAATGCCTTTCCTTTTATAGCTTTCCTGATAGTGTTTGTTTATGAATGTTCGTTCAAACATGTCTGCTGTTTAATAAACACGGTTCCACTGCTTGTATGGAGAGCAAAAGGTGTGACGGATGATCAGAGCATAACATTTGACCTTAAAAGATTGGAAGTGGACAAGGCTTTATATAGCTCGTATGATCATTAGACATTCTGCAAGACCTCCTTTTTGAATTGAGAGAAAGCGAGACGAGCACAATCGGCTTTTTCTCCACAAAGGGAGAGTCAACAATACACCAATTAGCAGTCAAATCAGGCTCCTTAGATCACATTTTGTACATATTTTCTTGCCTTTGTTTTAGTATATTTGGAATTATCGTCAGTTTTACGTTTACCTGGCATTTCTTTCACAAACTTGTCCATGATTTCCTTTTAGTGCAGCAGAATCATGCATTTTTAGTATATTTATATTAAGTGGTTCCCACGTGTGTGTGTGTGTGTGTGTGTGTGTGTGTGTGTGTGTGTGTGTGTGTGTGTGTGTGTGTGTGTGTGTGTGTGTGTGTGTGTGTGTGTGTGTGTGTGTGTGTGTGTGTGTGTGTGTGTGTGTGTGTGTGTGTGTGTGTGTGTGTGTGTGTGTGTGTGCGTGCGTGCGTGCGCATGTAGCTGCTGTCTTGCAGGAAGGGCATATCCACTAGGAAACATCCCTGAAGACCTTGTGGTTCAAGTCAAGAACCAGGTATGTATGTAGGTACTATTTCATTGGCAGACATTAGGCCAGAGGCTGTTTGTACATGCATTCACCCCTGTACTTCTTGCAAGGGTCTGCAAAATATATTAGGACACTTAAGAGTTCCCATTTTACTGGTTGTATTTTTTTCAAAGGATTGTTCCAGCGTTTGTGTCATCTGAAGAAATGTGGCTCTAGTCATAACATGCAAGCCTTTATAATATACCAATGGGCTTATGTGTGTGTCTATGTGATTTTTGCCAGGTGTTTGAGTTCCTTATCCGTCTTCATTCAGCCGATTCGTTAGAGGAGGAGGATGTTTTCCCATATATTCGTACACTCCTCCACTTTGATACCCGGGAGTTCCTTAATGTCCTTGCCATGGTGAGATTTTTTCATATAATTTCAACTCTTGTCATGCTAAATAAATGTGTGATTAGTATGTTGAAAGACTCGATGTCTCTTCAATATCTTACATTATGGATGTTATGTTTACGGTATGGATACTTATTTTTGATTAGTCACATAATCCAGAGAAATAGGGAGAGTTATTCATTCATTCATTCTTTAGTTTTCAGTCAATCAGCTTTGAGTGTTAGAAGCTCTGTGATCGGGTGTCCTGAGCTCCAAACGCTTGAATCTACTACCATGGCCTTGTTCAAATTAAAAGTTAACTGCACTCAGTCCAGGTTGCTAGTCAAAGAAGTTATTTTCACTGTTGTGAATCACTTAGGATATATTGACAACGTTTTCATTTACATGGGATAGTTACAGTGTTGCCGGAGTTCTGCCGGATGTCCCTGATTTTCGTCCGGATGTCCCTCACCTTTTGCTTTCTTTGTTTCTGCATTCTAAACTCACATGTATTGATTAATGTGGACTATGATCAACCGCTCCTCAGATCTCTGCAGGGTGAATCCAGACACCTAGGTAGACCATCTGTTGAATCAACTTTGCACATGTTCGTGCACATGTTCCACCAAAACGAGTTCCTTTCCGATGCCATTTTGCTGAGCCACTGTTGCTCCGTCCAGCACTTAGTGACACCAAGATAAATTGTGATTGGTTTAAAGAAATGCCAAAAACCGCAGCGCTGTGGAGTTAGGTTTGGCAATGCAAGACTATGAATCACTAGAATCTGCACATTTAAACAATTTGTTTCGACTTCACGTAGTCCCACTTACTGAACTAAAAGACTGCTGAAACTTCAATTCAGTTTCAATTTAGTTGGATAAAGATACTGTTTGCAAACAAATAACTTGATTCACTCGCAACTGACTGAGACCTTAACTAACAGTGAAATTGACTTGTCGTTTCAGGAAGCGATTCAGTTCAGTTCCTTCACCCAAAAGAATTGGCCTTTAAACATTTTTTTTGTCAACCATACAACACTACAGGTGTTAAGTATTTTTGCGATCGATTACACTCCCCCAATTTTAGGTTGTTTTCACTTTCCTTCTTTGAGAAATTGAACTGTTACATTTGGAAGGTAATTTAAGATTTGGTTCTGACTTTATTTTTAGACATTTGAAGACTTTAAGAATGATAAGCAGGCTCTTGAGTACCAGCAGAGGATAGTGGACATCCTACTTCAGGTAAAATCACAAAAACCATTCCATGTCCTGTTAAATTTGTTTCACGTGGTTGTTGATGGATAAGACAGCATGGAGCATGAAGAGGGCCTCAATAGTCTTGTCCTTTTCCCAAACAGACAAAGTGATCTTGCAGAACCATTCAGAGCTTAAACCTTCTTTTGGTTTGTTGCTTTCTGTCATGGCAAATCAGACCAGCAACTGGCGCTAAACACAAAATACAGTGACATGATCATCCATTGTAGCTAGAGTATTAGAAGTTTTGTTTATCTTTACTACACATTATCCCTCTATTTTTAATACCCAACAAACACACTTGGAAATAAATGTGTTCACTTGAAATGACTGATGGTTCTATTAATATCATGAAATACTACAAAAGTTATATTTTATTATTATATATATTATTATTTTATACTTTTTCTTTGCCCAGTAATTATGTATTTCTGGTTACCTAGGTGATGGTGGACAACCCAGACTTTACTCCATCCCAGGTGGGCGGGCTCTTCACCTTTTTGGCCCGCCAGTTGGCAAAGCCAGACAACACACTTTTTGTGAACAGGAAGCTCTTTGATCAGGTAACCAATAAGATCCCCTGGATACCCCAATGTTCAGACCTGTTCTGAGCATCTCTCATAGCAGTAGTTGGTGAAGGCACACACAGACCTCTAAAATTATAAAGTTTTTAGCTATTTACCAAAGCTTGGGTGCTTGACATGATAGGTTCTGGGTGAAATCTGTTGCCAGCCAAGTGCGTAGCTAGTAGCAGGGTAACTCCAGTCTAAGGTGAGGACTACTACTCTTACGTTTACAACTCCATCTACAAGAGGGTTTTTTAAAATGCACCTTATACGATGGGGCTGGCTTATTTTAGGTATCAATGACTTCCTTGTGATTGCCTTCCCTTATAATTTTAAGATTACAAATCAGTACATGCATTGTGGTTGTAATTGATGAAAGTAGGTATTTATAGTATATAATCTAAAACAAATCCAAATCCATTAACTCCTTAAACTCCTAAAGGATTAATTCAACTGATAGCAACTTTTTGTTCTCAACTTGGGTAGTCTAGAAACAAACAAGGTTCAAGTATAAGTTTTACTTGTAATTAGCAGAGTATTCCATTGAAGTCGATGATAATCAAAATACCTCTGTCAATGTTTAGTGTCCATTGTTTTCAAAAAACAGTGTTGTCCTAGTGACTTAGTGGTTCAAGATACATACCCTGTAACCATCACCAGTTAAAATCCTGCTGGAGACTGCTGCTGTTTTGTTATCTTCCTGTTTCTCTCCACTCCACTGTCCACACAACTATTGAAGATGTGGGCCTGTGACAATCATAGCTGATCAGATCCCCACTAACAGTGATAATCCAGAAATGAATACAGCAACTGAATTCAATATCAAGACAAGAGCTGCACATGAGACGCTCCAGATGGTTTGGAGGGATGGATCTGCGCGCACGCACACACACACACACACACACACACACACACACACACACACACACACACACACACACACACACTCTCTTCTGAAATTGTTTTGCAGCGGTTATGTGCGAAAGCACTGAGAAACACGGCCACGCCTTCGTGGGAAGGTGCCACATTGTTTATACATGTTTATGAGTGAATACAGAGCTTCATATGTCAGTATGAGGCGCTGATGAGGAAAGAGGCGGTTGAGAATGCACACCCTGCGCGCTATTATTGGCTGGTGGTTTAACACTTACGTGGAGCTTTGCCCAAATATGTCCCGCACACAGTAAAATAAAAATAAAATACCAGTCTTTCCAGGTTTTGGAGTTCCTTTGTTGCCCAGACGATGACTCCCGACATACTGAGAGGCAGCAGGTTGGTGAAGAAAACACATAGCAGTTCCTTACACACACACTCTCTCTCTCTCTCTCTCTCTCTCTCATATTTATACACACAATATATATACTTCATGTTGCATTCATGTGCACCTTGTTTAAAATAATAGTGCATTAAATTGCACTTTGATAATTTTGAGAAACTCAAACTGTTAATACAAAGTACCCTTCTGCCATCTAGTGCCTCTTATTGCTGAATTGCTGTCCTGGTTTAAATCGAAAATTTTAGTGAACTATGTATGTATATATAAACGTGCTGACATAAGTATGGAATTTGCTAGATGATCCATCATGTCATGTGACTGGTGTTTATTGGGACTTGTGTGTAGGTTCTGCTGGAGCTGCTGCAGGTTGGCGGTGTGGTCCAGTTTAATGAAGAAAGGCTGTTGGCTTTGGCAGAAAAAGCTAAATTGTGAGTAGCTGACCAAAAATCGTGTCAAGTAATTTTAGCATCTTGTACCTTTTTTGTATTTTCCTTGCATTTTTTTTTTTTAAAGTTCTATATTTTGGAACTTTTTTGGGTTATGAGCTCCCTTGGTCCAGGTTTTGCCAAATGTAGTTCACATATTCCCCTGACGGTGCTTCACTGAAGCAAAAAGAACTCCTGAGAGAAATATGTGGCTCATTAGTCTCTACATGTTCCACTTTCATCACCAGCTGATCTCTAACTGCGCGTGTCGCCTGTGGGAGGCTGGACAGGCAGCGTACAGTAGGTCGGAGCTGTCTCGCTGAAGTTGCAAATAGAGTTGAATTTATGAGAATGCTGAAACTGGGCCAAACTGTAAATTTGGGAAGTGCTAAGTTAGTAATCATTTTCTGTGGGATTGTCCCTATAGTAGACACCTCCACATTACGCATGGTCATTTAGCAATGGTTAATTTAAATATAGATTAGTGCAGATTTGATGTCCCAATGCGGATATTTTGTGAGATCGTCTTTTTCAAAGTGTTCGTAAAAATCTGTGGAAAAACCTCAGAGCAAACAATAGATTTAAGTCACTATTATAATTTATGTAAGTTGCTATTTTTGTCTTACTGTTATTTTAACGTTATGTGGCCTCAATGAAATATCTTCGTGTCTCCCTGTCTGGTCCTCCAGCTACCAAATCTGTGAATTTCTTTATGAGAAGAAACATCTGTATGACAGGATCATTGACTGCTACCTGAGGGACCCCCTCAGAAAGGTAACATACATTTCAGATTCATCAAACTATACATTTGTTTGGTTGATATGTGTGCACTTACTTTATTTTTGTTTGTTGATTATGATTGGCAAGCTTATCATATAAAGGGCTAGACAGCTGGTGACATTGTATTCCATCTCAGGTGACACATAGTCTGGCTGTGTTTTCTTTATATTTTAATTGTCGAAGAATGTAGAAGACCTTTGTTATTGTTTAAGTCCTGTTTACTGTTGTAATTTAATTTGTGGATTCATATAAAGCGTGTTAAAATGCGTGTATGTGTCAGGGGGAAATCTTCAGCTACATCCACAATCTGATGTCCATGCCTGGCTACAGCCCGGAGGAAAAAAAGGTAGTCAAGGACAAAGGACTGCAACACATACAGGTCAGAACATAAATATGATTATCCCTTAAATTCTAGACAGGTCACGGTGGTATCCGGCTAAGCAAGGTAGAAAGGGGGTCCGTGTCTTCCAGCGCTTCCTCAGGGATCCCAAGGTACTCCAGGCTAGATGAGATATGTAGTCAAGCATGTTCATGATCCAGAAGGGATCCAGATTAGATTCCTTAACCTACAAACTACTAGGGGTTAATAAGCCATACTTCTTTTTTTTTATCCATCCATCCATCCGTCTTTATCTGCTTATCCGGGGTTGGGTCGCAGGGGCAGCAGTCCCAGCAGAAGACCCCAAACTTTCCTTTCCCAAACCACATTAACCAGCTCTGACTGGGGGATCCTGTGGTGTTCCGAGGCCAGTGTGGACATATATTGAGGCCTCCTCCCAGCTGGACGTGCTTGGGACCCTCCGTGACCCTCCCTAGGTATGCGCTTGGGGAGCCTCTAGCCTCTAGACGCTAAGGAGCAGCGGTTCTACTCTCTACTCTGACTTCCTCAGCATTGACTGATCTTCTCGCCCTATCTCTAAGGGAGACCCCAACCACTCTTGAGAAATTCCATTTTGGCCGTCTGTAACCATAATCTAGTTCTTTTAGTCATGACCCACCTTTTGTGACCATAGTTGAGGGTAGAAACTGCTCAGCTCCCTTTTTTTTGCAACAGTGCAGTAAAGCGAATGCAATACCGGACTCCCTACCGGTATACCGGAATCTTTCAAAGAGCAGAAACTTTACTCCCAGCAGTCATGAGGGAGACATGAGGGTTGCCAGACTAGATGGAGTAGCTAGCACACAACACAGCCTCACAATTGGGATCTGGCTATGTCTGCTTTGATTTGTTTTGTGAAATTCTGTGCAATTATCTATTTTTTATATTTGCATCAATAAATATTTGGAAGACCTCTCTAGCTAACAATATGCATATAAGTAATTGCCTTTACATACCTTCACAGGAGCTTGTGATGCTTGATCCCAGCAAGTCAGCTGACCTAGTCGTGTTTCACTATGCTAAAGAGGTGCAGCAAATCATCTCTGAGCTTCAGGTAAGGTTGAAATAAATAAGATATTATTATAACTTCTTTATCTGGTAGTATTCGTGTTGAAAGTCTACCTGCATGGACTATCAGCTTCAAGATATTACAGAAATACATAAACTAATTTCTAAACCAAAACTGTTGAAGATCATTTTTTACTTTTACTAGAACTAGTCATGATGATGTCACACAGTTCTTTAAACCGTGACTTTAAAGGAAAGAAAGCTTTTCAGTGTAAAATGTAATTAGCTGAATGCTGCTTGATGAAGAGCATCAATCTTTAAAGACATGAAAACCTGAGAAGTTTGTATCTAATCCTTTTCTTGTGTTCTGTATTCTTCTTGCTACCTGCATTGTGTAAACAAAATGAGCACATTGAATTCCACAATTTTATATTGAGCAGCTTTCATCCATGTGTTCCTGCTGACCTGTTTGGAAAGCTAACTGTTTGTTTTTGTTTTTCTTAACCATCCAAACTGTTTTCTACTGAGATAAAGTTACCAGTACTGCAATGCATTTTAACATAATACAAAAAGCACAAGCTATGTAATCCATATGAAAATTATTGGCATTTTTACAAACTATACAGTAACACTCAGGACAGACTGTCTTGCTTATTCAAAAGAGCATCAAATCAGCTGGTGTTTAGGTAATGGTGGTGTGATCAACCCTACCTCTAAACCCCTGCTGTGCTGCAGCTGCAGGTGTAATGTTGCCAAATATTCTGTCTAATCATTTCCTCCTCAAGAAACTTCCCCCTGAAGATTGTGACTGTCCTTGTTCTCATCTTCAAGTATGTTTTTAGCTAGACCCGTTCATTTTGTACTCTTACATAAAGTGTTTCACATTACTTTCCACTGGTTAACTGGCAGAAGGCTTTTTATTGTGATGAACTTTTGAGAAATGCAATGTGTTTGCATAGTTATAATTGCAGTTACATGAGGTAGGTGGGTTTGAAGCCCTCCCAGCTTATACTAGGGCAATCTAATTTTATGTGTGTCCCTGTGTTGTGACTGGTGTCATTTTCTGTAATGCTTCACTGTTAAACAATTAGAGGGGACCAGTGAATGGTCAGACTACGAGTGATGTTTAGTGCGTGATTGGTGGGGGTTCCAATTAACGCACAAGAGACTGTTACTCATTATCCAGCTGAAAAAAAAACTTGCTGTGGGTTTCAACCTTACTAATATCTCTTGAAAATCAAGATGTTCTAAAAAGAAATTCTCTTTTATTGCATTACCAATTTCCACCAGTAAATTCTTCAGTTAATCAATTCATAAAGGTTTAGTGTTCAATGTCAAAATGGTCAATGCCTGTTTTAATGTCAAATTAAATGCTATATGATCTAGCCCCATCGTTAAAGAGTCCATATTGTTCAGTTGAGTTAAACAAAATTCTATCATCACTTATTAGACCCAGGTTACCAGTGTTTCCCACAGAATAAAATTATATTTATGCAGGTAGCTGACCGGACCTTTAGTAAGTTTATCTAATCCTGGACTGCCCCCGACTCCTGTTGTATCAGCAGACCTGTTAAGTTAGACTCCCGCACAGCCACTGGCCACCAGCCTGTTGATGGCTATAGGGTTTGCGCTGGCTGAATTTGAGTTGGTACTGCTGCTAACTCAGGTCTGTCCACAGAGCTGCTATCTGCTTTTCTCCCTGCAATGTAGTATACTAGTGGCGGGTAGTAAGGTGGAGGAACCGCAGGGCGTGCTGCTAGGTAGCAAATTTCTGTCAAATTTTCCCCTGCAAAACACACACTGCTTACTTTTGGTAGGAAGGTATTAGGGTGTGAGAAGTAATCAATACAGCATAGTATATGTTGTAATGTTGCCCTGTAAATCTATTGAAAAAATAGATGACGGGCCATGAGTTATAAGTTCCACTGTTTGATTAAAAGTTCAGTGCATACCTTAGGGGAGTGGGTGACATTGGTTAATGTTTTCCACTGAATAAATCTCTTTTCTCTCTCTCTCTCTCTCTTTCTCGCGCGCTCTCTCGCTCGCTCGCTCGCTTGCTGTATCTCGCTTTCTCTCTTTCTAGGATGACCAGCTACTTTTCAAGTTCCTCAACTGCCTCCTGGAGCCACGGTATGGTGTGCGTCTTGCTCTAGTGATAACCAGAGGTGGAAAAAGTACTAAAATATTGTACTAAAGTAAAAGTACCAATACTTTGAACAAATATTACTTACGTATAAGAAAAAAAAAACGTACGAAAAAATTACCTACGTAAAAGTAATAAGTAGTTAATTTAAAATGTAATTTTAGTAAAAGTTACTTCTTTATATATTTTTTAAACTATAAAATGGGGCAGGGTATCTCTCCCATGTAGTGAAAATAGATCAATGGGTCATAAATACAAAACTATGTTGTTTTTAATAAAAGAAATTGACCACAAAATTTACAAGGACCCAACGGCGCCTGACCCCCTCGGCCTCTTTGACGGCCACGTCTGCCCCATGTATTTGAAACATACATGTAATTACAACTAGAGCTGGGCAGTGATTAAAATGTTTAATTGCTAAATTAAATAATGAATTCAAAAGTAGTGTCTATAGTGGAATTTTTTTTAAATGTTCCGCCATATGAACAAAAGTGCCGTAACATTTGTTCTGCAAAAACTTACCAGCATTTTTTTTTATAAAGTAGCAGTTAAATAAAATATTTAGTGTACATCTCAATTTAAACAATGTATTTATCATGTCCAGAGTTGAATTCCATCTGGTTGGAACGTGTTGCATAAGCGACTCCTTATGTCCACGTTGAATATAAACAATGTATTTATCATGTCCAGAGTTGAATTCCATCTGGTTGGAACGTGTTGCATAAGCGACTCCTTATGTTTACGTTGTTCTGTTGTTGCTCTAACTCTGCAGCCTTGCTGGACTGGGTTTAGAGCCCCACAACTTTTCTGCACTTTGCAGGACACTGTCAAACGCGCTGTTAAGCAGAGACACTGAGGGACACTGTCCAATGCGCTGTACCAGAACTGTGACAGAACGCTGAAGACCGTGCGCAAAGCATGGGACATGATCAGAAGGCAGAATGCTCGCAGCAGCGATCAGATTTTGTATCTATTCGTACTATCTGGGCTAACTGCGGGGACTTTATTTGACACATTCCACTGCTGTGCAACTTCAATAAAGTGTCCCGCGCATGTTTCAGCATATTGTCAGTCAGAGCATGTGAATGCAGCGCCCAGCTAATGCCCTTACATCCCACTAGCAGCTTGCTTCTACACACCTAAGTAGCCAGTATGAGCGTATTAGATGTATTAATTTAGCCAGTGTCCTACATATGTTGTCCTATAGGTTGCTAGTGCTAGACAAAAATTAGCAATGCCACAAAACATGTTGTTTTGCGCCTGGTAGGAAGCCTAGATGCTGATCATTCGACACTGTAGTGCAGGGGTCATCAACTACATTTTTCCAAGGGCCAGACTTTTTTGCAGAACACTCCGCATTAGACAAGCTGCACTCCGGGAGCCGTAATTTCAAATTAAGAAAATAAAATAAATGTATCCCTAATATGCATATCTTGTTCAAATTGTTTTAACTTTCTTACTGAATTGCTGCTTCTTCTTTTTTTTTTAACATGTATTAGTGTGAGCAAACATGGAAAACCCATTATGATGCTGGCTCTTTAACTAGAAAAATAACTCAGACTTGGAGGCAGTTCACTCAGGAGTGATGGTTAAAGTATGTGTACTGAAACATGGAAAATGCTTGCAGAAAGAAACTGCTTTTGTCAGGTAAAAATGTCACTGTCAAAGAGGCTGAAGTGAAAAGTGGAAAAAAGCCCAGCTTTAATGATGAAATACTGTTAAGCAGGCTATGCATTTGTCTTGTATGCCTCATTTGCAATGAAACAATGCTGTTGCAAAATAATACAACCACCATCATGATCAAGAATGAAGAAGGCAACATAACATTGTGTCATTCACATACACATTAAGTAGCCAAATGCATCTGTTTGCGTTTTTAATGCATCCATATATTTACCACTCCAGCGGAAAAGATGGTCAGTTAGCCAACAGTTAGGTTTATAAGAATTTGTCAGTTTAAAGATTCCCAGCAAACTATTACAGTTAGACTACAAAACAACAGCTTTTGTTTTAGCTTGTTTGTAAAAATTCACTATTTCAGAGTAGAGCTGTGTTTGCATAAAACACTGCGGTGGACAAGAGAGGACCGAGCAGATTGAAATATACAGTGGGTACGGAAAGTATTCAGACCCCTTTAAATTTTTCACTCTTTGTTTCATTGCAGCCTTTTTCCA
>NC_048423.1:21049957-21056838 GCF_013103735.1 Etheostoma cragini
GTAGCCTAGTCGGGATAGGGTCTAAGAGGCAGGTTGATGGTTTAGATAAAGAAATAATTGAATTATATTGATAAAGATCAAGTGAAGCATAGCCATCTAAACATATATCTGGTTTTACAGCTGTTTCTGAAGTTCCTGAGTTTAGTGATAAGTCAGTGCCAGTTAAAGGCAGGTCTTGCTGAATTTTGCTTCTAATAGTTATAATTTTATCATTGAAGAATCTCATAAAGTCGTTACTACTAAGAGCTATGGGAATACTTGGCTCAGTAGAGCTGTGACCTTCCGTCAGCCTGGCTACATTGCTGAAAAGAAACCTGGGGTTGTTCCTATTTTCCTCTATTAATGACGAGTAGTACGCTGCTCTGGCATTATGGAGGGCCTTCCCATAAGTTTTAAGGCTATCTTGCCAGATTAAACGAGAATTTTCCAATTTGGTGGAACGCCAAATCTTCTCAAGTTTCCGCGATATTTGCTTTAATTTGCGAGTTTCAGTGTTGTACTATGGAGCTAACCGTCTTTGTTTTACTATCTTCTTTTGGGGCAACAGAGTTGAGTGTTGTTTGCAGCGAGCCTGCTGCACTATCAACAACAAATGAGCGATTTGGGAGGGGCTGAAATTAGAATAGGAGTCCTCCGTTACTTTGTGACTTGGTAATGAATTAAATGCTAATGGAATCACATCCTTAAATTTAGCTTCAGAACTATCAGATAGACATCTTGTATAGAAGGTTCTGCCTAATGGCGTGTCGTTCAGCAGTATAAACTCAAAAGTAATCAAACAGTGGTCAGATAGAAAGGGATTCTGTGGGAACACTATTAAATGTTCAAATTCAACACCATATACCAGAACAAGATCAAGGGTGTGGTTAAAATGGTGAGTAGGTTTATGAACACTTTGAGAGAAGCCAATAGAATCTAAAAGAGAGATAAACGCAATACTAAGGCTATCATTCTTATCGTCCACATGAATATTAAATCCCCTACAATAACAACTTTGTTCGTTTTTAGCACTAAATTTGACAAAAACTCTGCAAATTCGTATGGACCAGGTGCTCGGTACACTATAACAAATAGAACTGGTTGCGTTGATTTTCAACTTGGGTGTTAAAGACTAAGAACAAGATTTTCAAATGAGTTGTAGAACTTGTTTTGGTGGAATATTTGTACCCCAGAAAAGAAAATGCCACATAAAATATTAAATGAAGCCGTGTGTACTTTGTCAATAACAATCCCGCTAATTTGTTCCAAAATGTCCCAGTAAGAGAGTACATGCCTTAAACATACTCTTTGTAAGTCTTACAATCATTACCTGAAAGAACCAAGTAGTCCTGCCTTTTTGCACAATCCAAATGTTCTTTTAAAGTGTATTTTCAGCGTGTAGCTCAAAGTTTGTTGTTTCTCGTAGCCAAAGGGATTTTGAGAACTGCAACACACAGAGAGCGAAAGATATCAGGCAATTATGTTGGAAATTAATTTCCGTTGATCCAGACTAGCTACTCTATTACTAGGAAGTAAACGTTCAATCACATAATGAAATGGCCGACAGAAAATAACCAACTGTCACAATAGCATCAAACTGCATCATACGGCAAACAGTAATTATTTTATTACCAGATGGGGACTTACTGCTTACCTGCACCTTTGAGTCTGAAAGCATCTCTCTCTCTCTCTCTCTCTCTCTCTCTCTCTCTCTCTCTCTCTCTCTCTCTCTCTCTCTCTCTCTCTCTCTCTCTCTCTCTCTCTCTCTCTCTCTAGATAACACAGAAGTACCACCACAATGAGGCTACAGCCTATCTGCTGGAGAAGAAGGGAGATGTTCATGGAGCTTTTGCTGTCTTGTTAGAGGTAGCTACAAAGCACAGAGCAATCATTCCTTAGATGTATTAATTACCAATTACCAATTTGACACATCAATACAAGGGCTCTGAAGTAGTAGTGGCTGATAAACAGTGCCAAGAAATAATCCGTGAACCCCTTGAACTTCCCTGCATTTTTTCATCAGTTAGTTAGAAAATGTGGTCTGATATGCTTCAAAGATGCATTACACCACTATTTAAACTGTATTTACAGCAGTGAGCAACCTCATGTTTCCTGCATGTGTTGATCACATCTCACATTTGGCAGAATGAGTTTTAGACTGTTTTGCCATACAAAACAGTATAATCTTATTAATATTTCAGGAATGTCTTTCATTGAATTGTAATACTGATACATTTCATTTAGTTTGCCAATTTGTGAAAAAGATAATTTAACAAGTTTACATAAACTTTATTTTTATTCGTCACATACACAAAGTACAATGTAATACAACTACTACTACATTTTAACCCACTAAGTATAGGAGCAGTGGACAGCTATACACCATGACGACTCTTCCTCTGGGCCACAAGCCACCATAGGGTGTTTTTGAGCAAGCCACATTTTATGGATAAATTATGCATAAGTGTAGGTAATTCCAAAGTGTTTTCCTGACACTAAATATCTACATATTCAGTGAGGAAAATAAGTATTTGAACACCCTGCTATTTTGCAAGTTCTCCCACTTTAGAAATCATGGAGGCGTCTGAAATTGTCATCGTAGGTGCATGTCCACTGTGAGAGACATAATCTAAAAAGAAAATCCAGAAATCACAATGCATTTTTTAACTATTTATTTGTATGATAGGGCTGCAAATAACTATTTGAACACCTGAGAAAATCAATGTTAATATTTGATACAGTAGCATTTGTTTGCAATTACAGAGCTCATACGTTTCCTGTAGTGTTTTCACCAGGTTTGCACACACTGTGTTTGAGCTCCCTCCAAAGATTCTCTATTGGGTTTGGTTCTGGAGACTGGCTAGGCCACGCCAGAACCTTGATGTGCTTGTGACAGAGCCACTCCTTGGTTATCCTGGCTGTGTGCTTCGGGTCATTGTCATGTTGGAAGACCAAGCATCGACCCATCTTCAATGTTTTAACTGAGGGAAGGAGGTTGTTCCCCAAAATCTCGCAATACATGGCCCCTGTCATCCTCTCCTTAATACAGTGCAGTCGCCCTGTCCCAAGTAAAACACCCCCAAATCATGATGCTAACACTCCCATGCTTCACAGTAGGGATGGTGTTCTTGGGATGGTACTCATCAATCTTCTTCCTCCAAACACGGTTAGTGGAATTATGAGCAAAAAGTTCTATTTTGGTCTCATCTGACTACATGACTTTCTCCCATGACACCTCTGGATCATCCAAATGGTCATTGGCAAACTTAAGATGGGCCTTGACATGTGCTGGTTTAAGCAGGGGAACCTTCCGTGCCATGCATGATTTCAAACCATGACGTCTTAGTGTATTACCAATAGTAACCTTGGAAATGGTGGTCCCAGGTCTTTTCAGGTTATTGACCATCTCCTCTCATGTAGTTCTGAGCTGATTTCTCACCTTTCTTAGGATCATTGAGACCCCACGAGGTGAGATCTTGCATGGAGCCCCAGTCCGAAGGAGATTGACAGTCATGTTTAGCTTCTTCCATTTTCAAATGATTGCTCCAACAGTGGACCTTTTTTCACCAAGCTGCTTGGAATTTCCCCGTTGCCCTTTCCAGCCTTGTGGAGGTGTACAATTTTGTCTCTAGTGTCTTTGGACAGCTTTTTGGTCTTGGCCATGTTAGTAGTTGGATTTTTACTGATTGTATGGGGTGGACAGGTGGTTTTATGCAGCTAACAACCTCAAAAAAGTGCATCTAATTTAGGATAATGAATGGAATGGAGGTGAACATTTTAAAGGAAGACTAACAGGTCTTTGAGGGTCAGAATTGTAGCTAATAGACAGGTGTTCAAATACCTATTTGCAGCTGTTTCATACAAATTAATAGTTAAAAAAATCATAAATTGTGATTTTTATTTTTTATTTTTTTTAGATTATGTCCCTCCCAGTGGACATGCACCTACAATGACAATGTCAGACCCCTCCATGATTTCTAAGCGGGAAAATTGCAAAATAGTAGGGTGTTCAAATACTTATTTTCCTCACTGTATTAATATTAGGGCTGTCAAAATGAACACGTTAATGACAAATTAATGGAAATTCCTTTTAATGCCACGTATTATTTTAACATTTGAAACTGTGTGATTTTTCTCCATGCTTTGCAAAATCAGGAAGCTGTCTAGCAGTAATGTTGTGGACAGTGACTTTCTGTGTTGTGGAGTAGGAGCATACATTCATATAAAATGCTCATGTACTGTACCGGTAGATCAATTGTACTTAAACAGAGCAAATACATGTGCTCACTTTCACCTCTTGTTTAATGTAGCTGTTATTGTCACTAAAGCACTTTAATACTCCCTCTGAAGACATTGAAGGAAAAACTAAATCTCCTTACTGCTGAGGGTGACAGAGGAGTTGAAGGAGATGGAAGACCAGATAAAGAGGAGAGCAACAGTGAATCAACATTGACGAGAGTAACGGATTCACTGAATAACATCATTGCCTTGTGTCATCGAAGCTCTGACAACCTATACCAGCAACAAAGAGAGGTACAGAACAGTACACTGACAGTACTGTCAGTGTGTGGCTGGGGGTAACTGTGACAGTGTGTCCTCATTCATTCTTTTGGGTTGGTTAAATGCAGTAATAGAATTTCACTACATTGTACTGTGTGCATGTGAAGTTTAAGAATAAAGTTTGATCCTTTTTGATTCTTTTTACTTGTTCACAGGTTCTGTGGTTTCCATTGCTGGAGACCATGATGGCTTCTCAAAAACTAGTAAAGGGGCTCAATGCCGAACACACATTTGAAGGTAAACACACACAAATGTGAGCAAAGATGTCATTTGTCAAGTTATTTGGCTCTATTCTTAACAGAAGTCCTTCATTGTATTTTGTGTCATGAAAACTAACGACAGTGCTTTGCAATAAGTTTTTGTAGCTCTGTGCTTCTCTCTGCTGGATACTTAAATGCAAAACACCTCTTCACGTTGGTTTTATGTGATTTTGATTTCAGTGTGGCACTGAAACATTCTATTCCAATTACAGACATAAAAAGCAAACTATTTTTCTATTTGTATATGTTATTCATGTATGAATACATGAATGACACAGTATGACACTGGGAGTGCATACACGTAAAGGAAATACAACAATGTATGATGTATTTCAGGTTATTTCTTTGTTTGATTTGTTTTTTATTTATGCAATTTCCATCTTCCATATTGAACAGTAGAACAGTGTCCGTATTTATTAGGATCTCCATTAGTTGACGCAAAACGTCAGCTCGTTGCTCAAACATAAACATAACACAATAACAAGAATTTCATTAACACATGAAAAACAACAGGATACACCATCTAACTATCAATGTTGTACAGTACACAAATTACATACATCCATATGTATGATGTGATTGTGCTTTATGTAGCCATTGAGCACCTTGGTTTATTTCTTCACCATCTAAAACAGTATGACAGTGATGGTGATACTGTTGATGAAGATGATATTAATTAGATTTTTGTATGTCTCAGTGCTAAAGGAGCTGACAATGAAGGTTCTCAATTGCATGAGCAGCTTTATTTCTCTGCCTGCCATCATCCAACGAATACTGCAGGTGTGTATGTGTGTTTTATGCTTCCTTTTTAATCTTCCCTATTTAAAGGATAACTTTAGGTTTTTTTACAACATTGACCATATTTTCCTATGTTATTTAGTTGAATAATGGGAACAACAATTTTTGAATGAGTCCAACATTGAGCATGAACGCTGCAGTTACCATTTCAGGTTGCAATGTAACCACTTGGATCATTGGTGCATCATTTTCCGTCCACTAAAAGTTCAATTTTTGCCACTGAAATGCTCAGATTATTCTATTATTATTATTATTATCATTATCATTATCATTATCATTATCATTATCATCATTATTATTATTATTATTATTATTATTATTATTATTATTATTATTATTATATTAAGTGTCTGAAAACATTATGGAATGGATCCTTACAGATATAGTCCTTTTTGTTAAGGAGTAAGGTCCTTTTTGTTTAACCAGAAATTGCCATCACAAAAATCACCAGACTCTATTAAATAAACAAACGCGCTGTAAAGCAGAGACACTGAGGGACACTGTCCAACGCGCTGTTAAGTAGAGACACTGTGACAGAACGCTGGAGACTTAGCGCAAAGCAGGGGACATGATCAAAAGGCGATCATATTTTGTATCTATTCATACTATCTGTCCTAACTGCGGTGACTTTATTTGACACATTCCACTGCTGTGCAACTTCTTGTTGAAAAAAGTGTTCCGCGCATGTTTCAGCATAATGTCTCTCCTCTGCTTTCAGTCCACTCAGAGCATGTGAATTACTCCAAGATAATTATGGTTACCCAGTGAGTCCAGCAGTCCTCAGTAAGTCCAGTAGTCCCTAGTAAGAGAAACAGTGGGTGCATGTTTTGCAGTCCTCTCCTTTAATACAACTGGGAGTCTGATGGTGCGTGTTGAGGGAATCTCATACCTGCCGTTGTTGTTGCGATTCTCAGACCGATGTCTTCCACAACCTAGGGCCTGCAGTCTGTAGCTATCCATGTCGCTATGGCATTTGTTAGCTTCTCTTGCCTTTGTTTATCTCTACTTACACACGCTGCATCTAACGTAGCCTGCCGAAGCCTCGCGCCACTGTGTGTTTCGTTGAATGCTTTGCTGGTATCAACTGTCAAGGTGATATTTCAGACTGGAAGTACTCCGGTGATAAGAAATTTTATCTTTGCAGTATTTACAAAGCCTGTGAGCAACAAACTTTTACAATAATAAAGAAATAATAAAAACTGCGTTAATGCGCAAAAATGAAATTGTCGGCGTTAAGTAATTATTAATTAACGCAATAACGTGTTAACTTGCCCAGCCCTAATA
>NC_048423.1:21056938-21073198 GCF_013103735.1 Etheostoma cragini
GGATGTTAAACGTTTAATGTGAAAGTTTCTCCTAGGAGTGAGGTAAGTCTTGTGGGTATAATTTGAAATGGATCTCTTGATGATCTGGGTTTTAAGAAGCAAAGACAATTGAGTACCAAATCGTATCCAGTCCAGTGACTCACCCCCAATGTACACAACAAACTCTAGTTTGATCCAACCGAACTAAAGGTTGTTGGTGTGAAAACACCCTCAAAGGCAGAGCAGGATACCCAGGGCTCAGTTTACACCTATTGCCAATTCTAGCCACTGGGGGAACCATAGGCAGGCTGGGGAACATATTATTGTTAAAAACAATAAATGTGGACAGAAGGGTTGTAATCTGTGATTTCATAAAGGGATGATAATATGCTGTATATTGTGTACTCAAGACATGTGATGCTGACTGCATGCTTGTGTCAATCAGGACCCAGTCTATGGGAAAGGAAAGCTGGCAGAGATCCAAGGTCTTATTCTGGGTATGCTGGACACTTTTAACTATGAGCAGGTAAAGCACTGTGTATGTTAAGTAAACAATAGAGCAATGCCTGAACCACAATTCAGATGATAGGGCTGAAAGCTGTCACACCCTTACTAGTCTATATCATAGACATATTAAAGAAATGGACCAACAGATCAAGATGTGACGTGGCCAACCTGTCTGAATGTTGTAGGTCTTCTGGTAGCTGTGCCAAGACAAATCTCAATCATTCCCAATCTTGCAGTGACGGAGAGCGTTGGTATATCTAAGGAGATAACATAGGCACAGGCTAATTATTGCTAAATAAAATGCTAGTTAACATTAGTAATTAAACCTAAACAGCTAATGTAAGTCCAAACTGTCTGCAAGATTACCCTGTACTATACGGTGATTCCTCTACTGTGCAACAGTAAGTCACATTACGACACAATCATTAGCCAATTTTTACAAAAACACCTGCTACAGTGCCATAATGTGAGTTACAAGATAAAGGAGCCTTTTATACATTTTTGTGTTTCTTTAGAAATAAACCGTGGACAAATAGAGTATTTAAACGCTTCAGATGTAAAGTTATTCCCTGTCAAAGTGGCGCCACCGGATTTCACTCATTTAGGCCGGATATCCGTTGACTTGGGCTTCCTTTGTTTTGTCATAATAAACTCTTTAAAGGTTGGTTTTGCTGTTGGTTTCTACAGCGGTATACTACAAGTTCTAGTCATAGTTCCATTACCTTTTATTGTGACTATAATTGTCACTGTTCATCACACCCCCAACCAGCACTGTCAAACACCGCCTACTAAGAGCCAGGGTCTCCCTAAAGGGAAGTTTTTCCTTGATGATGACTAAATGCTAGCTCTTGGGGGAATTATTGGCATTGTTGGGTCTTTGTAAATTATAGTGTGGACTAGAAGTACTCTATCTGTAAAGTGTCTTGAGATAACTCTTGTTATGATTTGATACTATAAATAAAATTATACTATTATAAATTTTTTTGTATTGCATATGTGAATGTATTTGTAATAAACATGGTAAATCAATAAAGATTGGCCTTTAATCATGCAGTCTTTTTTGTTTTTAGACTTTACTTGAAACAACCACCAGTCTGTTGAACCATGACCTCCACTGGTCCCTGGCTCACCTACGTGCTGCTGTCTCAAGGGGACTTCACCCACGACAAGACCACTGTAACATCTGCCTCCAGCTGTACAAGAGGAGGCAGGACTCAGCTGAGAAGATCATTGTTTTCAGGTAACACACACTGGAGCTGTTTAGTTCCTGGGCTAACAGTTAAGAGACAAATGGCTTCTGTGGCAAAGTTGAAAACCAGAATCAGCTTTAATTACAGTCCTAATCTAGACCTCACTGACGCTATTAGCTGAATGGCTTAGTGCAGGCGCTAATGGAACCAAATGTGTATCTCGTAAATTACCCCACTAATAATGCAAGGGGATAAAACTTCTGGGGGGAGCGGATTGCTCGGGGTCATGGTGCAAAGGACCCTAGGATGAAATTACTCTGAACCCTTTAACAAATTAAGATTGATCAGATAAATAGGATTTAAACCAGCTTAGTGCTATTCCTTTACTGCTAACTACATGTTGAGTCACTATAACAGGATGGCATGGTCAATAGTGTTGAATGCAGCACTAAGATCTAGTAAGATCTAGTAAGATCTAGTAAGAAGGAGACGAGTCCTTTGTCTGAAGCAGTTAGAAGGTCGTTAATTATTGTCACTAGTGCTGTCTCTGTGCTTTGTTGTAATCTAAATCCTGACTAAAAATCCTCAAATAAACTATTGCTATGTAGAAAATCACATATCTGATTAGCGTCTACCTTCTTAAGGCTCTTGGAGAGAAAGGGAGTTGCTCAGTAGCCCATTAAGCCTTTGAGGAGCCTAGAACTACCCAGATGATCTGCACTGCTTCATCATTCTGCGGCCCATAGAGCAGGAGCACTAAAAACCTCTGTTGGAATGAATGGGGATTAAATGATTTAATCATTTGCCTATTCTAGACTTTCCAAATGTTAACGGTCCACATGGATCAGATTCTTACAGCAAATGACTCATTTTGCGCTGGTTGTGACGGTAACAAATGTATCTACTGTTTCACAGATGTCTTTTTGCCATGTATGTCTTTGGGAAAAAGCATTTATGCTGCATCACATCCCAATTTCCCGAACTACGGCCAAAATCACACAACGCGTTAATCACACCTCAAAAAAATTAGTGGGAAAGGAATTTGTGTTAACTTCTTATTGTGTTAATTTTGACAACCTTAATACTTTTTTTTTTTTACAGCTGCTAATGTATGTTTATGTGTGTCTTGACAGCTGTGGCCACCTGTACCACTTACACTGCCTGCAGCAGAAGGACTCTGGGTGGGGCTTTAGTTCAGAGGTGCAACAGCGGTGGCGCTGCTACAAGTGTTCCTCCAGCCAAGGAGGAAGGGGCGGGCTTTCCACTGAGACAAAAAGAGGCCGTAGCACGTCCCTGGCACAGGTATTTTTGTACTTACAAAGAAAGAAAGATCTGAATAGAGACGAGAGAATAACTATACCTTAGCTCAATGCATAAGTCTGGTGTTATTGGTTTCTACAGAAGGCGTTGATTTTTAACTCTTTGTGTCTTTTTTATTATAAAGCTATATTAAAACTGAAAGTTCAAAATGCTCAGGCCGCAGAGAAATGAAACTAGCCTGTTTTCTGAAACAGTGCCTTGAAATGAGCCATCAGTATAGTCAGACAGATATTATGAGGAAAAATAACGTTTGTTTTAACATCGAACCATGCAAACATGTTCTTGTGGAAATCCAAAATACAGTATTAGTAAAGCTATCCACATGGAAATTAGCATAATATTGGACCTTTAAAAACAGCTTTCAAACCTCTATTTTCTTGCAAGTCCGAGGCCCGAGCATCGATAACATTGGTCAGCGAAGGCCCAATTGGAATTCTTCTGCCAGATTAATCATTGTTTTGAGGGGTTTAAAATGCATTAAAATTCAACAAATTTTGGTACGCATCAGAGGCACGCATAAATGGCTCACTAGCGCCTCATACAAAACTTCAAAAAATGTGCCCCTGCACAATGTTTCATGTAGACTTATGAAAATTGTTACGGTATGTAACATGTTAAGACATACATAAAAGCCTTTGGTGGTGCACCCTAAACTCAACAGGAAAACCACCTTTTTGTAATTGTGCCAAATGTGTACATTTTTCACCATTTCCAGGCTTCATACTTTAACAAACTGCTCCTGAAGAGTTCTTTTTATTGACTTCAAATTTTTTCTTTCTCATCTAAAGACATTAAAGATGTAAAGTTATGGGGCGCCTGAATACCTTACCTGGTAGAGCGTGCAAAGGCTCAGTACAGTAGTAGCGGCCCTTTGCAGCCTGTCATTCCCCTCTCTCACCCCTTCACATCTTCAGCTTGTCCTACATAATTTTATTTTCAAACCAGGTATGTGTGAGTGTGTGTGTCTGTGTATGAGTAAGAGATACAGAGAGAGAGAGTGTGTGTGTGAGAGAGAGAGAGAGAGAGAGAGATAGAAATACAGAGAGAGAAATAAAGAGAGAGAGGGGCGCGCGGGGTTGGAATGTGTTTGTGTGTGTGTATCTTAATTTGTAATATTATTTATTTATACGGCAACTGCCTTTTATTTATTTTTTATAAAACACAGCAAGATAGTTTCAGACACTCAAAAAAACTGCAGCCTCAGACCGCAGAGATGCAACGCGAGTCGCATTCTACCAAGCACTATGTCTGAACAAAACCCAGGGTTACCAGAAGTCTCCTTGTTACTAAGTACTAGTTCGAACCGAAGTATAAAACAAACCTGAAGCTTGAAGAAACCCTAAATGTTAACGGAAAAGCCCCACGGACCTGAGGGAGAGAGCTGTTCACTTCTCCATGTCCTGAGTGTGTGTGAGTGAGCATGGCCGGTCAGAAACAACAACAGAAGGAATCTGTGTGTGTAGGGAGGGGCGCTGGGAATAGCCTGTCAGAAAATAGCGTAGGGGAGGGGCGCTGGGACTAGCCTATTACAGAACAGTGTAGGGGAGGGGTGCTGTGACTAGCACTGTGACTAGCCTATCACAGAACGCAGTCAATGGACATTTTTATTCAATCTGAGTACAGATATTGACTTGCATTACTCGTATAATACTTGTACTCGGCAAAAGTGCTTTATCCGTACCGGATACTCGTTTCAGCCGAGTATCTGGCTCATCCCTAACAGGGTTGATATTTTACAAGCTTTTATATAAGAGTTTGTCACAAGTCCTTCAGGGCTCTGGGATATTTGCAACGACAATGTACTGTCGACCTTGAGGCTCACACCTCTTTATTTCCTGAAGTTTGGCTCTCCCCCATTACACTTTGGTTCCGCTTTGCGCACCCTCCGGGTCGCTGAGGTTGAATCGCATTGGGGCAACTGGCGCAATGAAGGTTTGGACCCCGTCATAACTGCTTGCAGTTCTAGTTAGGGCTTGAGCACCGACAGCTGCAAAGGCCCCATAGAAATTGAAGGAATTATTATTCTTTTTCAAATGAATGCAAATGAATCAGCTTTTTGAGGGGCTTAACATACTCAAAAACTCACCAAGCATCAATCCTGGTGAAAATTTACATATTTTAACAAACGCTGTGGAGTCTACCCTAAACCCAACCAGAAGTCCGCAAATTTGGATTAAAATTCAAAATTTGTACGATTATAGCCATTTCCACATATCCTACTCTAACGAACTCCTCTATTATTCCTTTTGACCGTTTAAGGTAGAGTATTGTGTAAGGTATCATTGAACTCAGAGAGTTCCATTTTCATTGTTAATGGTTTTGTCCTGCCCTCTATGCTTTAGCCACACACCCTTTCAGCTAAAGAACTGTCTGTTTTAGAATCTAATGTGAGGTATCATTGAACTCAGCAGAGAGTTCACGCTTACAGGTTAGAAGCAGAATTGTCCATTACATTACATTCTGTAACATGACACTGCCTGGCGCAGCGGTGCCCCCACCCCACGGGCAGACTCACCAATAGTGGTTTACCCATTTCTAGCACATACCACCTTACAAGGTATATTAATAATGCCCTATTCCCCATAAACATGTGTAATGTGCTCTTCTTTAGTGCCAGGCTAGCCACTTTCTTCTGGTAGTTTGAGTCTGAGAAGTCATAGCACTGCTCCAGGTAGGTGAGAGAGACTGGTAGAAGTTGCACATGTCCTCTCTGAGCACAGCTGCCTGTCTTTCTGGCAACTGCTGGAGGAGTACACCCGTCTGGGCCCCAAAGAAACCATCAGTCTGTTGTCTCATATCATCATATCGTAGAGCTCACAGACAGTCCCATCTTCTAACTCCAGCACCAACACAGTGTCGTGGAAAATCTTTAGCGGATTGCTGAAGAAGGACAGGTAAACCTAAAAGAAGTAAGGAGAGTCAATGATCCTTTGTGGTGGTCCTGTTTGCATTATCATAATTTCTCTAATCCCTGTTTTTAATTTAATAATAATTAGATGAAAAAAAAAAGTTGAGTGCAAAATGAATTACCTGGAGATCAGAGGGGTTGCCCTCACCATCCTGGTCATCCTTGAAAAACCGCCATAATGACTTTGGGCACTGGTCCTCTCCCAATGAGAGAAAGTAGGTCTCTATAGGAGCCCAGCTGTCATGAAGCCTCTTCACTGCAGGCTACAATCTCAGCCATCTTGTGGGCACATGTCTAAGCAGTGACTAGTACTCTATCTCCACAAAGGTGTGAATTGACTTAAGTTCCTCAATGCGTTAGTAGAAGTGGCTAAAGGTCTTGTTGATGACATTTTCAATTTCAATATTAGAGGGGACTTTGTGCTCCTAAGTTATGGAATGCCCTACCTTTGACCATTCGTCAGGCTTCCTCAATACCAATTTTTAAAACTCTTCTTAAAACTCACTTCTACACTTTGGCTTTCAACCCAAACTGAGACTTGATCTTATCTGTTTTTAAATAGTGTTATTGGGTAGATCTTCACCCCCAGTTTATTATTTTATGACATTGTGACTGCTATGTTTGCTGCCTTCATGTACAGCACTTTGTTTGGCTACTGCTGATGTGAAAGCGCTTTATAAATAAAGTGATGATGATGATGATGATGATGATGATGATGAATATTTAACCGATCTCCTACGTGTTTTGCACTGTTGTGAACAAGGTGGGCCACACAGTTTGCCTTTAAAATGCAATTATTGTTCTCTTTCAGTTTCTGGAACACAGAGTTGTATCTCCCGTAATTCACACTAGCATTGTTAGCAGAATGCGCAGATATCATGTCTAGTCCCAGTCCGTTTTCCTCCAGCTTGGTGACTATCTGGTTGTGAATCACGGCAGATGTTTCATCACTGTCATCATAGAAATCAAGGACCTTTGTCTGTACTCCCAAGTCTGGCGTCCAGTAACGCACTTTCAGTGGGATGAGCTTGGTGGTCCCATGATTAGAGACATTTGAAGCCACTAAGAAGAATGGCGTGTGGGCTGTGGAGACACACACACAGATGATGATTAGCTGACATTAGGTAGCTAATGTTAGACAAATGGTTAACAAACAACAATGCTACATCCATGAACATAATTTTAACTTTGCCTTTGGTTGTTGCCTCTCGTTGCTCATCCAGTGGTCTTTTGAGGACTTTCAAGCAATCTTCGACGGAGCCAGGGGCGAGCACATCCGTGACAATGGCTTCTGCCTTCGTCCAACCACAGGCCATTCTCTTGGCAATGTCTGAGTCCAGATAAACTGTTGGGGCTAGCTTTGTGCCACAATCTCCTGCTAGATATGATGTAGCGTGTTGGACAGTGTAATTCACACTTGGCAGCAGTAACTTTGTCAGCTAGAAAGTTGTTTTTAGGTCGGAGGAAAGCATCCATAGATTTGGATGTCTCTTTCTGTTGGACACGTTTCTTCTGAGTCTGTGTCGTTTGATATCATATTCCCCTCGATGTCCGATTGAGAAGGAGGTTTTGCAAAGCCCTCTCGATATCCCCCTTAACAACTTTCAGCCACAAAAATTAATTTTCCCAGTCTTTCTTGTACCCACACTTTCTCTTTTTAAATGATGGTGGCGGTGCCTCAGACTCCGTCTCTTTCTCTATATTTCGAATTGGAAAGCGCGCTTCTAAAAGTTCCTTCACAGTGTTTTGTATGCACGTGCGTGCGCTATCATGGCAACAACGAAAAACTGAGGGTAGTGTCACGTGGGTGTTGCTGCGGCAGCAACGAACATTACTTGACAGCTGAACTGTCAAGTAATTTTCGTTTGGCTGCCTGGGGCTCGAAGAAATAGAGCGACCAACCTTTTTTTTTGAGCAAGCATTGATAATGTGTGACACAGTCTCAATTTGCGGGACGTATGAATTGGGCTACGCTGTACATGCTGCGGGGGTCATCCTAAATGTAATGGACAATTCCTCTTCCAGCCTGTATGAGTGAGTTTTGTTGGATCTATTCCATGCAGTTGATTAAACATCTGTGGTCATGCAGGAATGATACACACAGGATACATTTTTTTTTCTACAGCATGATTTGAGAGCGTGTATAATTTTCCAAATGGTTGACAAAGCAGCGTGACTTCATTTATTATTTAAATCAACAATTTAAATTAAAATATATTGGATTGTTGACGATTCAATGTTAAATCATGTTCTTTGTTCCTTTAAGCATCACAGTGGAGAGCTGTTACTCAGTTTACAAGTTATCATCTGGAGTAATGCAGCTGCCCTTAAGTCCAGAGCTTATAAATATTTGCAGTTGTGTGTTATGCATGGAGTGTATCCATATATAAAGTAACAACACAAATTATTGCTAGAGACAAATGTTAGAAAAAACATTTTAAAGCAAACACTGAGTAACTTCATATTTTTAGATTTGGTACCTCTACAGATTTAAGTGCAATTCATTTCTACTTCGCTGTAATTAATATGGACAGCTGTACACATGCATTTGTTATGATTACATTACTTATTAAAACGAGTGAGTCCACAACTTTGCTAACACAGCAACAACACAACACAAGACATAGCAAGTCAGTTGTCTTGCAGCCTTTTTTCCCAAAGAACAAATAAAAGGCAGTCCAAGATTCACACTTCTCGGGTGGCTTCTTGGTCGGTCCCCTCTCTCCTGTTCAGTTTGTTTACACTCTGTTTATACTTTGTGCTTCAGTCTGGTCATAGTGCCATTAAAAGTAGGACACTAGTCTAATGGCGGTTTTCCACTGCGTGGTATCTACTCGACTCGCCTTGGCTCTACTCGCTTTTTTTGGTTTTCCATTACGAAAAAAAGTCCCTGGGACCTGCTACCAGGCACTTTTTTTTAGTACTACCTCAGTCGAGGTTCCAAGCGAGCCGAGGCGAGCCCAAAAGGTGACGTGGAAACCTGCAGACTACTGGTTGGTCGTCACTTATGACTGCGTTTTTAGCAAATAAGAGTGCGGAGTGTGTTTCCAGAACAAACGGGACATTTAAAACAAATCTAGCCGGACCCCCGACAGATTATCCACTTTCTGCACTATTCTCACTTTTCAACGGTTCGGGCTACTAGCGGCTTCATGTCGTTTCCAATATTGCACACTGTTACTTTAAAAAACAAGACAAAATATATATATATATATATATAACAAAAGTTTTTATTTAGCTTTTCAAGTAGTGCATCAAACCCTCCCAAACTTCCCGGTCTTCTTCCTCTGCACCCCGTGACAGTGTCCCCCCGCTCTGCTGGCCCAGATGCATCCCAGTCGTTGTCATAAGCCTGTCCGTGACTCTCATAAAGATTATACAAAGCCCAGTAGGTCCCAACCAGAGATTTCACCGGTCGGACATCGCCCACCAGACGGTCTGCGGCGGCGGTTTTGCAAAGCGTGAATGCTCTGAAACACAAACAGTACACAGCAAACATGTTGGTGTGTAATCATGGTTGCTAACGTTCATGTACTTTTTATAGCGTATAGTAAATACTGACTGCTACGCTGAACACATGCAAATGTTAGCTAACGTTACCAGGAAACTCAACTTACCCTTTTGTGTTGGCGAACAACCGTCATGTTGACGTCTGAACTCCGTCGGTATTCCCAAACTCCTGTTTTTTTTAGCGGTGATTTTCGTCGCTTCCTTCAGCTTCTTTTGAAACAAAACATTTCTTCTGGCTGCGGCAGCTAGACGACGTGCTGTTGTGAGCCGCGCTGAAAATTACGTCATCACGCGTTGCTATAGTGACCAGCCACGCTGAGGCTTTACTCAATCTGCAATGGAAAACGGAAGCATAATGGGCCGAGGCGAGCCGAGGCAAGCTGTTACCAGCAGTGGAAAAACGCCATAATAGTTAACCTGCAATTTTGTGTTTACATAACAGGTACAGCAGATTAATTTTCTGACAGTTGTATTTCGTTACTATAACACTGCTTTCAATCCAAGCACAGTCTTCCAGTAGCTAACAATCCTGACACAGTCCTGTTCTTCTCTCTGTCTCAGACTCGTGTAACATCAGTGTATCATGACGCAAGAGCAGAGGCTCACAGGAAGAAGGTAAGGTTTTGTCAGATCCACAAAGTATAAATACATCTCCAAATGACAGGTAATAAATGCGAGGTATTACCATCAAACTGCTCCACAAAAATAAACATGTTTACTGGCTCCTTGCTCATGTGTTAGCAAATACCAGATTTTTGCAGTCATCTAAAGGGCAAACTGCAATTTGGGCTACACGGTAAAGAAGGCTGTTTGCGACTTTGTGCCACTGCGCAAGGGTTGTTCTAATGAAAACAGTCCTAATCAATTGATATTCACTACTGCTAGCGCTACTGTATTGCATTACTTGTTTTGTCTACCCCTTAAAATCAACCTTGTTGCCTTGTTCTTATTACATATCTATTTATAAATAAAACTTGCGCTACAGCTGTTCTCATTATGTTAAAGCGGCACTATTTGAACTCTGTATGCCATGTTTCAAATTAAGGCTTAATGCTTTAACTAAATTCTTTTGGTTGTTGTGGCCCAGGTGGTTGTTGACGCAACATTGGACCTTCAGCAGGAACAGTCCTGGGATCAGCTACGCTGTTTATACCGAGGACCATCCAGGGTAAGGACACTGTCTGTGGCAGTTTACATTACTTAATTACTAATAACCAATCACATCATAGAAATGCTTTGTTTTTTTCCTGTCTGTAGAATGTGTTTCCAAATGCATCCTCAGTTATCACTTGTGATCGTATCTAATTTCTTCGCAAATAAACGCATACATCCTTTTCCTTTTGCACATAGGCTGGTTGTGTGTGAGTGTTTATAATCCCAGTTTATACTTTAACTTAAATCAAGTGAAAAATGTAAAGGCATTGCCCACAGTCTGTCTATGTACCGACCAAATGCTTTAAAAGTGTGCCAACATAAGGAAATCTACAGTCAGGCGACAAGACAAAGATGACATTTTAAATTTAATTTGTCCAAAGTCATATAACCGTTCTTACTGTGGACACCTGCAGTCAAACAACCTCCAAATGTGGATTTTTAAATCTGCTCTCCTGCATCCTGAATGGGTCTTTAGAATGTTTGCACCTGTACTTAGAGCTGTCCACTTATGATCCCAGGGCTTAAAGTCTTCGGCACTGTGCCGGATCTCCGGTGTGCGGCCGTGAGGAAAAATATTAAGTAAATAAATTTGGGAACTTGCATGTGAGTCAATTGATTTCACTTACCAATCATATGAGAGGAACGCAACTCTAACCAACGAAGAGCTTAATATACTCCGGCCTCTTGCTGGATTTCTGGGGTATGACTATTTTAGAAAAATAAATGAAAAAGTCCACATAGGATTTGTTTTTTATGCGCTAGGTTTAACCAATTATCAAACTTCCACCTACCAATGAAACAAGTTCTAGCCAGTCAGATGCAAAGTAGGGCGGGTCCTTGCCGAAAAGCGAGAGCAGTGTGTGGTCTCCGTGGTAACTTGGCTAAAAAAATGTAGATACAGCTTTAGTTGAGAAAGGAGTTAAAATCAAATGGCGATGGGCATGAATAGAGCACAAGAGTAAAAGGGAGGAGACGGGAAGCCGTTTAGCACTTGGTGCCTCAAATATAGCACCCGGCTGCAGCGTATGTTCAAGGATGATACTCACTGTACGACAGCAGCTGTAAGAAAGTGCTTGCTTGTCATTAGATGTTGGCTATAGTCACAAAGCTTCGTTCCGTGCACTCGGTCATACGAGTACGTTACCGGCATCGACCGCCTTCGCTTACCGATTGTGTTTGTGAAAAAAAAAAGCTGTGTTGCACGTTCATAGCGGAACACGATTTGTCATTAACAATGGTCACTGTGTTAAATGTATCTAAAGCTCAAACTGCCTTGACGAAGCTGTCTAATTGGAATCAGCAAGGCCACTAAACATATCGGCCTTGTCCCAGAGTTTAGACGTCTAGCTATTTGAAAAGTTAAACAAAGCTAAGTTTTTTATAAATGTACATGAAGCAACAAATGTCAATATGGACAAAATCATGCATATACAGTATATTCGCTTTTTGATGATGTAACAAAGTAACAACAGAACATCTAGAATGTTTTGTTTCACAATGATTCAATGTAGGATTATTTTTTTGCAATAGGAAAATCAACATGGACTCTTAATTTAATATATGGTTGGAAGAAGTAAAAAATGTATCCAAAACTTTACTTCTTAAAAATTATGACTTTTGTTATAGTGTAATGTTAGAAGGACTTTAAATGTCTTGCCAGTCTAATTAACGTCAATGAGTGCATATCGAAACATTACACTGTGGACACCCCCCCCCTCCAAAAAAAGAAGTTTCAGGCTCCGGGTTTTTTTTCTCACTTTTCTCACAGCCTTGTGATCTGATCACTGAAAGTGGATGTTAATGCCAGGTGAAAACGGAGTGAATATCTTGAAACACAGATGGTTCTTCAGAATCAGATGGAGATAAAATAATTTATTGGCATGACAGATCAGAAATCAATATTGCCAAAGCAGCTAAAACTGCACACTAGCTTTTCTCCACACATATTTAGGGCAGTGTGCATCAGGGATATAGATAAACTCTGGATATACATTATATCATTTATTTTCATAAACCTTATACTATCTCTCAAATCCAAATATTTGTCACAATGTCTATTTTTGTGTGTACACACTCTAATAATTTTTTCTCTCTCTTTCTTCCAGTTGTCCATCCTTTCAGAACTTGCCCACTGCCATAGCAATGACAAGTCAGGGCTTCTAATTCCAGGTCAACCAGGAACAGAGATTTTCCAACTGAAACTCTCTCCTCCACCCTTATTGGAAGAGTAGCACCATAACTGGTTGTGGATCAATGTTTTCTTCATTTGTCCAGACTTGAGTCAATGGGATTGGTTAAAGTCATTGCCATAACTATTCTACATCAGTGTTGGCTGTAGAATTCCCACTGTTTTTGTTGTTGTGACAATTGATATTGTATGTCTTTCAAAACAAATGGTTTAATATTGATAATATTTAGTAATCTAATTCTACTGACTGTATCTTTAATTTTATCCATTGTTTATGTACTACAGCTGGCTGAACAATGTTGCTTGGTTTGCATGTTGGTTCTGAGATGTCAAAAGGTGGATCCTAACATAACTGCAAAGGATGTTAGGGAAATGATACTGAATGTTATAGGGATGTTAATAAGTTAGGTTACACTTTACTTGAAAGTGTGTACATAAGAGTGACAAGACACGTGTCATAACCTAAACAAGTCATAAACGGTTATGACATAACCTTTTAGTAAGTGTCATTTGGTTTTGTCATGACAACTTATGGTTAGGGTTTATGTCATGTGTTCATGACAATGTCATCTCACTTTTATGTGGAAAACAAGTACAGTGTTACCATATGTTAATATTAATGACAAATGACCTTTGTTGGCCAAATCCAAAACTCAACAAGCATAAACTGCTAAATTAATTTTCAGAGGTTTTACTTTTCATTGATGTAAGTGGTATGTGCTAGGGCTAACGATATGGTCTTTTAGCATCAACATCGCGATGTACACATGTGCGATAGTGACATCGCAGGACGTTGCAATGTTGACATAATCCTTTTTTGCTTCTTGATAGAAAAGTAAACTTCCACTGTTAACCTTTTACATGATTATTACCGTCCAAACCCTTCCCCTGTAAGACAGGTAGCCATGTGGGCAGTGTGTGTATGTGCCGTTAGTCCGTGTGTGTCGAAAGTTGAAAGCCATGTCTGGCAGCAGAAAGCTGCTGCCAGCCAGGCTAAAGCTAATATAGTTAGCCTAAAGACACAAGCAGAAAGCTGCTACCACCTAGGCTAAAACTAGTATGGTTAGCCTAAAGACCCAAGGGGTCCGTCTGTCCCAACTAACGTAACGTAACACTAATCTACTACAGAAGTCTGTGTCTAATCTAACGTAATTTCCACTGATTTAATTGTTCTTGGATACACAGAGTTTATTGCTAGTGCGCGTGACATGCAGCTCTGTTCAATTTGTCAAACTAACGAGCTTACCCCGCTAGTCAACCACAACCTGAAATTTAGAGGAAGCAAAACGCAGTCACTGTCATTCACGTTAGCCTGGATTAATTATTATATGAATACAATGGTGTCATGCTAGTCAACCAGCGTATTTCTACCTGATTTCCCTCTCCAAAATCCAATAACATAGTCCGGTTCTGCCTACCTATATACTTACGCTCAATTTTCCTTTTGCTTCAGTACTCCGTCTGGGTTTACGGTATAGTCTTGGTATAGTCTTGGGTTATCTCGACCAAAGTTTTTGGCGGTCCAATCAGTGAACAGAGGGAGTGGCTGAGAACCATGCATTGAAGTTGTGGGCTAGTTTGAGTTATGTTTCCGTATTGGTGGCGGAGAAAGATGTGAGCAAAGCCATTCGGCCCGTTGTGGCAACGCTGCAGATCCAGCTTTATCCAGCTGCTAATTAGAAGCTAAAGCCTGAGCAAGAAAAATCTTTGCTGAGTTTTGTTGGTGGCCACGATGTTGTGGCCTTCCTCCCCACGCGGTTTGGGAAAAGTTTGATTTTCCAGCTCGCTCCGTTAGTTGTGAAGGAGTCGGCTGGGTAACGCTTTGAGCCTAATGCTAGCAATGCTAAATATAAGCCTCGTTGGTCTCCCCTCTTGCACATGCACATGACATAACCAAACGTTAGTGATTGGTTATGGCACATCCAAATTGGCTCTGGGCAGGTCCAATAGTTTTAAACTTCAACGGAGTACCTGCCTTCAAGGAAGTCAACACTACTCAATGGAGAGTGGCCAGACTCTCTTTACAAATGAAATGTACGAGAGTCTGGTAGGACCAGGCTACCAATCATACACGCAAAAAAAAGAAAAGGCTAGTCTTCCCCAGGGCTAAACTAACCCTAACCTGTAGAGAGTTCAATGTATGTGACATCCAAAAAAGAAAGGATCCTTGCACAAACAGGTAAGTCATATTGCAATGATTCTCTTAGCAGCTGTAAGTCTAGCAAACACTGCACGGTTTTGAGCTTTAGAAAGCTGAAAGCTAACTGGTCATTCAGAATCAAAACATTGACAGTAACAGGCGCAGTAACATTAATCAAGGAGGAAACTTTGGATGCAATATTGTTCCAGAACAGACCAACAAGAGAGAACTCCCATATCGTATGAAGAAATGTACCTTGAGCTTTATTTGGCCAGAAAGTGCATAAAGGGTTGATAATTATTTTTATGTGCTGCATTTTTACAAGGTTGAGTTATATCCTATGAATGAAATTGTGGTGAATAAGAACTGATAAAGCCTGGATACCATACCACGGTTTTTAGGCTGCACAGTAAACGACTTCCAAATAGGATGGATGGGCAAAGGCCTGCCATACGCCTTGAGTGCCTTAGCTGAAGGTAAAATAAACTAGAACTGCAAGCAGTGACAACGGGGTCCAAGCCTCCCCGCGCAAGTCGTCCCCAGTGACCCGGGGAAATGTTATACGTTGATTACAGCGTACAGGCCTATCTTTACCATATTTGGTACAGAGCCCCCGCTCATGATAAACAACCTTCACAGGTTTGGTATCGATAGCATTGATTGTGGGAGAGATGTTGCAATTGCAAATTTCCCATTTAAATACATTGAGTGTTTTGACGAAACCAATAAACGTTAATTATAGCGCCCCCTAACGTCTGAAAGCATTGGGGATGCATGTTGAACACTCTCCCAAAGTTGTATATTGATACCATTTAATTTGGCTGAGATAGGATGTGATATGTGTGTGGTAGCTTACTACAGAAACTTTGTTCGGTCGTCAAATTAACGCACATTACTACACATTAACGTAGCAAAATTCTTCATACAACTTTTTGATAGGACCATCTGGAGATGCTATACACCAGGTTTTGTGCAGATCTGTCGCACGGCCTAAGACAAGTTCGTAAAAGTTGGTTTTGCACTTGTCGCAATATTGCGAAAATACTTTTGGATGTAAATGGGCCTGGCCTATATCATTTGACTCAGCTTGATGTAGTGAACACATGGACATCAAGATTTTTAATGTGTATAATGTATGATGTATAATGTAGGAGTTATAGGCAAAAACACGTTTGACGTCATTGTAGCGCCACCTACTGGTCAACATGTGTAATATTTGGTAGGTCTGATTGGCTACCCATTGTACATCTACCCTGTTAATTTCAAGTACTTCACTTGAGTGGAAGTGGTTAATCCAAACATTGGCCCATAGGCCACGCCCACTTGAACTAATTACCCCACTGTAAGGGGGGTAATTATTACT
>NC_048423.1:21073298-21080164 GCF_013103735.1 Etheostoma cragini
AAGATTCAGTAGGATCCAGGGAACGCGTGGATATAAGGGTTTTTAATATCGGATGTATGGTTTGGGAGTTATAGGGCCAAACGTGTTTTTCTGGTATAGCGCCACCTAGTGGTGGACGTGGGTAACTTTTTGCGTCTGAGGTCTTTGCGCAGTTTGGGACCAGTCCTGAAAATGGCGCGTCGCCACCATGTACGGTTTAGGCTGCAGCACCAGTTTTATGCGGAGAAGAATAATGGATAATGGAAAATCCCAAGGAAAACAATAGGGTTCCACATTCCTGGTGTGTGAACCGCATATCGCCTTGCGATTACTGCGGTGCACGCATCCTCGGTCTTGGACCCCTAAATAGAGGAACGTGGTAGAATAAATGCATTTTCTAAGTCAGAAAAGGGTAACAAGCCAACCTCACCAAATGTGTCTTTTACACAATGAACTCCCCTTTGTTCCTATTTTGGGGCTCTTGTTATTGACCTCCCACCAATCAGGAGTGCTTTATTTTTTAATAATGGGGGAGAAGTGTGCCAGTTACAAGCTAAATGGCACTATGTTTCAGCTAATCTCCAAGTTTTGTTAAGATGAGAGATAATGAAGCAAAGTGTAGCTAGCACTATTTGTCAGAAACATTGGCAAAAAGAATGTCATGGAGTGACCAAGGCTCTGTCATAGCAGTTTATTAGGTACGGCAGCAAACAGACACATCTGGGCTAAACAAGTGAGAAGGGGTCTTAACACAAAAGGACCAGAAATAATGTTTAAAGTTGGGAACTGAAAGGCCACCATCCTCTTTCCTCTTCTGTAGAGTGGACATCTTAAGTTATGGCCGACTGCCATTCCAGATAAATTTAAACACATCTGATTGTAATTTGCGCCAGTATCCAGCAGGAGGGAAGAGAGGTAGCATAGAGCTCACAAATTTGACCCTTGGTAAAAAAAATATTTTAATCAGTGAGAAATGGGTTTGAATCAACATGGGGAGACCAAACCATGTTTCCATATCCTTTAAAACGCTGTTCAGACCAACAGAATAGTTATATTTAATAATCTGCAAAGATGGTTGAGTTGAGGTACAATCATTTTAATGAAGTAGTACAGACTGTGACCATTTTTCAAGCCTGATAAGCTTCCATACTCCTCGCATAATGATAGAAGGCGAGGAAGAGACAGAGGGGTTCTTTAAAAAAAAAAAAACATAATCCGCAAATAATGACAGAGGATGCTGTGTACTACAAATGGATACTGGGGACATCATAATCAATTGGCGAATGGCTTGAGCCAGCAGCTCTAGAGAAATGACAAATAGTGCAGGACTCAGAGGGCAACCTTGGCAGGAAGATTTAAAGACTGGAACTAAAGAGGAGGAGGTACGTCCGGTTAAGAATCAAGCTGAGGGATTAGAATACACAGCTTTGATCATACCAATGAAAGTTTTACCAAGGCCCATCACTAAGACTGAAATGTAGTGCCGGAACAAATGGAACCCTTAGACTTGACCACGCCACCTCCTGTTGAAGGTCAGGAGGAGCCCTTCAAACCTTTTATAGGTAACTTACAGTAGTGTGTTTTGTGACCAACTCTGATTCACCCCTGAGAGAAACAATTAACAGGAGGCAAATATTGTACAAAAAACAGGTTTGGTTTTATTACAAAGTTTAAAAGAATCCCAATAAAAATAGCAGGGATAGACTAGTTAAAATAATAAATTAGATGGCAGAGAACTTGGTCTTACTTCTCAAAATCAGGTTGGGTCAGCGTGCACCCACCACCCAGGGAGACGACTGTGGAAGACAAAGAAGAGACAGCAGACCCTGCACCACACGGACATGCATTACACAATTACACGATTCACTATGGCATGTTATGCAAAAGTCACTACAAAATATCATGTAAGTATATAATATACAGTGTTAAGACTACATACATGCAAGTGTCACCCGATGCAGTCTCGCCACTAGAAGACAGTGTGTTGCCACAAACCCAGCCTTGTACAGGATCAAAACTGGATAGACAGAGCGAGGAGAGCAACGTGTTAAAACATTTTAACAATCTCTCAACCGACCACTTATAACAGCACAAGGAAAGACAAAGAAACAAAGAAACAAAAGTTAAAATAACAGTAGAAACAGTAACTGGACTGGTCTCAATTTAATATACAACACATTAATTGCCAGTCACAAAGATACCATGTCTTGCAAATAATATATTAGTATATTAATAAAAAAATAAAATCTAAGCCTACATTGCAAGGACACAAACTCCTATAGCAGTTAATGCGGGAGGAGGGAATTTCCAAAGCAGTATTTTCCTATACAGCCACAGCAGCTCAGTAGTGTTTCAGTGATAAACTGAAACATACAAATAAATGTAATTTTAGAGAAGCTATTGATTGAAGAACTATACTATAAAGATAACGCACGGCATTCAATGGCATAACCAACATAGAAGGATAACATTTGGCCAACACATTAATTGCTACCACATACGGCTAAAACAGCTGATTTGCCCTGGAAAGGAACAGATTTTGAGTTACATGGCCTTTTAACATGACCTTAAAATCATTTAATGGGACTAGATCATTTAGATGGAGCAAGTTGTGTAAGTTATTCCAAGACCATGGACCAAAGTAAGAGAAAGCCTTTTTTCCCAGCTCAGTAAAAACCCTTGGAACCTGGTAAGAGAAACACCTGGTGGAACGGAGATGAAAACGGCTGGGATTCTGCTTGAGGAGATTACATAAATATGCCGGCAGTTTACCCAACGTGGCCTTGTACAAAAAAATATACAAATGAAGCTGACGAGAGTTTTTTGGACAGGGAATTAGCTCAACAATTGGACATTGAGACTGTAGCCTACCTCTTGACAGGCCGCTGCAAGCCGAAAATCTAAATGGACCATTAATGACGTGTGTTACTCATCAGACTGTTCCTCTCTCCATGTGTCTGGAAATCATCAGGAAAGGATCAGATTGCATATAATTCTCTGCCCTCAGACATCCTTAGTTCTTGGTATTCCGTGGTTGATTAAACACAATCCACGTTTTGTCACACTGTTTGTAGTCTGCTGAAACCCCTGCCAGTACAGAACCTCAAACACCACCAGAGTCCATGGATGTCTCTGCTCTTCCTGAGGTATATCATGACCTGGCATCTGTATTCTGCAAAAACAAATCTACGTACATACGTTTGCGCCATTGACCTCCAGATTGGAACCCCTTCTCCCATCAGTCGCCTGTACAATCTCTCCAGCCCGGAGACTGAGGCGATGGGTAATTACATTCGGGACTCTCTGGCAGCTGTATCATCCGTCCATCTTCATCACCGGTAGGAGCAGGATTCTTTTTTGTTAAGACCCTCAGACCCCGTATTGATTATCATGGCCTAAACAACATCACTATTAAGAACAAATACTCACTGCCAGTGAAGGGGATGAATGGAAGACCGCTAACACACCCTCGGGCCATGTTGAGTATCTGGTGATATCGTTTGGGTTATCTGATGCCCCTGCAGTGTTCCAGCCACTGATTAATGATGTCCTTTGTGACTTGCTTAATTGTTTTATTTTTGTATATCTGGATGCCATCCTGACATATTCAAGGTCTCTCAAGGATCATGAGCTACATGTGCGCCAGGTTTTGCAACATTTGGCGAACAAACCGTAAAATGGAGAAATGTGAGTTTCATGTAGGCCTAACTAACACCTCTTTTTGGGCTACATAATAGCTCAGGGGGAAGTTACGGATGGACCCAGCCAAAGTCTCTGCTGTCAAGCACTGGCCAGCTCTCGTTGAGGAAGACGCATCTGCCACTAGGGTAGTTGGGGTGCTGTCACAACGTGACACTGATAATAAGATGCACCCTTGTGCTTTTTTTGCAAAGAAACTTTCTCAGGCGGAGAGAAATTAAGATGTTGGCAATAGGGAATTTCTCGCTGTGAAGCTGGCCCTTGAGGAGTTGCGGCATTGGTTGGACGGGGCGGAACATCCCTTTATCATTTGGACAGATCATAAGAATCTTGCATACATCCAGCTGCAGCAGCTGAATTCTCGTCAAGCCAGGGGGGCCCTATTTTTTGGAAGATTTAATTTTCCCTGTCTTATCGTCCTGGGTCACGCAACAGTAAGACTGATGCCCTGTCTTGTGTTCATTCAGCTCTAGAAACTGGTTGTACTGGTTGCCCTCCACCTGCCATGTTGCAGCCATTACCTGTGATATTGAGAGGGTAGTTAGACAGGCCCAAACCCATCAAGCTGACCCAGGTAACGGTCCTCCTAGCTGTTTGTTTGTTCCCGAGTCTGTTCGCACTCAGGGTCTGCAGTGGTCTCACTCTAGGCTACTACCTTTACCTGTCATCCCAGAGTGACCCGTACCTTGGATTTTCTGCACCGGCGGTTCTGGTGGCCCAGGATGAAAGTAGACACTCGTGCTTTTATTTCTGCTTGTCTGATATGTGCATGCAGTAAGAACTCTACACTGCCCAGCGCTGGTCAGCTCCGACTTCTGCCGATACCCAGCCTCCATTGGACCCAAATTGGTGTCCCCAGTTTGTCTCCCAGGTTTGGAAAGTCTTCTGCACAGCTTTGGGCATCACTACCAGCCTATCCTCTGGATATCATCCCCAAACCAATGGTCAAATCTAAAGAGCGAACCAGGAGATGGAGACCGCTCTCCGTTGTGTCACTGGCGTCAACATTGTGTCGGAGGAACATGCTTCCCTGCGTAGAATTTTCCTATAACACTTTGACTAACGCTTCCTCTGGTTTGTCCCTCTTTCAGTGTGCTCTGGGCTATCAACCTCCCCTGTTTTCTTCTCAGGAAAGGGAACTGGAAGTACCCTCTGTGCAGTCTCACATGCGCCCCTGTTTCAAGGTCTGGAGGAAGGCTAGGATAGCGCTGTCTTGACATCTTTTTATAAGCATAAGCTTCCTGCCTATCTACGGGTTCATCCCACTTTTCGTATTTCCCAGATTAAGCCTGTGTCTGTTAGTCCTCTGTGCCCACCCTCTCGTCCCCCTCCTCCGCCCAGGGTCGTGGTTGGGGGTCCTGTCTACACTGTTTGGCGACTGCTGGACATTCGCCGTTGGGGCCGTGGATTGCAGTACCTCGTTGATTGGGAGGGTTATGGTCCTGGGGAGTGCTCTTGGGTTCCGCGAGCTTCATCGTGGATCCTACGTTGGTCCGTGACTTTCATCATGCTGATAAACACTGTTGGCCACTAGGTGGCACCCGTTGGGGGGGGGGTTACTGTTAGGCCTGCTGCTGCTAGGTAGCTCTCTCTCTCTGATCTCCCCCTCCCCTCTGTCCGTCCTTAATTGCAGAAGTGAAGCCTGGTGTGTGGGACGCAGGGTTCCAGCCTCAGCTCGTCTACACTAATAACCTCTGCTTCAAATACCCGGTCTACCTATCACTTTTTGTCAGATCATAGTCAAGACAACCATGTTATTGGTTGCTGACTGTACCCGTTGTATTTAGTTTTTGTGATTTTGCTTGCCCTGATTGTTCTCTTTCTGCCACAGTTCAGTGAACCTGAATCCTGCTGCCACTTCACTCCTGGCTTCCACCATTCTTGCTCTCCACACTGGATCTCTTGATTACTGGACACGGACCCTTGGAAACACTGTATTGCTCTCGCTCTGTACCCTGGAAATCCATTGGATTTGGACTTTGCTTTTCCCTGTTGCATTCCCGTACTTGGACATTTGGAATAAACCTGTTAAACTAGTCATTTTTTCTCAGCGTTGTGGTCTGCACTTGGGTTCAACTTTAGTTTCACACGTAACAAATTGGAAGTCCCAAAGACTAATTTAGAGATACTTGGGATTAAGTCAGAAAATCCTAAATCAGATTTTGTGTATGAATTCCAGTGTCATATAATAGAAAAATTTCAGGAACACCTATTATGTTTTACTGATGGTGCAAAGGATCAAGAAACAGGTGCTACAAGAGCAGCTTTTGTGGTCCAGAGGTGGAATCCCCAAGCTTGTAAGAGAACCTAAGTGTGTTCACAGTGTAATTATATGCAATCCTGACTGAGCATATTCAGAACCATAAAGTGTTGATATGTTGTGACTCTGTGTCAGCTATCAATAGTATTTGGATAGGGTCATGAAAGAGTCAATAAGAACTTGTATATAATAATAATAATAATAATAATAATAATAATAGTAATAATAATGTATAGGCCTACTTTATTTGTGTAAGGGGAAATGACAATTTACACACATTACACACAGGCCCGAATTACACACACATGCTCAGTAACTTTACATGCACTGATGGAGAGTTATTTTCATCTGGCAAATACATATGTGAAAAGGAAAGGGGTATAAATATAATTTGTATGGGTACCAGCTCATGTATTGCATCAAATGAAAAGGTTGATAATTTGGCCAGGAAGCTGCTCAAACGGAAACCAAAGATGTCAACATAAATCAATCCAAGGCGAAGAGTAAAAGTATTGTGTGGCAGGGAACAATGTTAAAATGGCAACAGCTCTAGCAAGGTAGCCTACCTGGCTCAGTTAATGCCTGTACAAGAGGGGAGGAAAGACGTCAGAAAGAGGCTATTATTTCTAGTATGAGGATTGGTCACACGTTTCTGAACAGCACTTTATCTATTTTAGGAATACACCAGAGTGGCTTGTGTTCATGTCAGGAACCTGAGAAAGTGCACATTTTGATCTCTCGTAGAAATTATGACCGCCAAAGACAAGAATTTCACAGAAACTTGCGAGAAATTGATTTGGAAGAAGGGTCTCTGAAAGGTATTTTAGAAACAGGGTCAAGCGGGAAGGGAAAACGGTTTTTTAAACTTTTATAAGAAACTGGACTGTATAACAGGGGGGGGGGCGGACTCTCTCCCGGGGGGGCGCGA
>NC_048423.1:21080264-21087162 GCF_013103735.1 Etheostoma cragini
GACGCGTTGCATCTGTGCAGACCTCCGATACTGAGCAGCGTACAGCCCCTTCTAAACTATGTCAGAGACCAGAGACCCCAATGGGCCTCTGTGTCTGCGCGACGGTCTGAATGAGATCCACCATATCAGCGGAGCAATGACATGCATAGCAGACTATCAACTCTCCAAATCTCGGACAACAGAGATGGGAGGAGGTATATTTTGAATGTGCACAAAGTTTTAAACATGAACAGAAATCTGATGAAACACATCTGAGCTACTATATATACAAAACTATATATAGCCTACTATATATTTACGATACTGCAACGTTGGGCCACTATTGTGCTTCTCTAACCTCTGTGCATCTCTAAATGTAACTGTAAATAATTCATTCAATGTTTCATAAAATGAACAATAGTCTTTATTTCCCCAAAAAAGTAAATACAGTAAGTGGGGCACAGAGGATGAGGGCCAAACATTACTGAGCCTTGGCACAAAGGTTAAAGGAATATAATTTATGTTACTCAGTGGTTCTCATTCTTTAGAATTTCAGTGGTCTTAGTTTATCCCTCAACATTAATTTAACTTTGGGTCCCTGGTCCCTACACCAGGCAGGGACCCCTGGACCTGTTCACCACAGACCCAAATCTTCTCAGCTGTTGCTGACATATGCTACTGTCTCTTCATGTGGCTCATTATGTTTGGCACATTATCTGGGTCAGTTCTTATATCATTAAAAATTAATAATGTAAATAATGTAAATCCTAAATGCCCTAAAACCTGTTGATACTACAACAATGCAAAGGTTCTTAGCCCTACAGTTTTGCACATATCATGTAACACTTGATTTCTACATTTTTTTGCCAAAAAACTCTCCAGAAAGTGCCTACCGCTACTGATAATAATATTAATAATAATAATAATGTGGGCCTAAAAAAAATAGCCTATCTATCTATCTATTTATCTATCTATCTATCTATCGTTCGTTCGTGGTGTGGGGGGCGTAGGGCACTAGGGCCCCAACTGCAAGAACCAGCTTTGGGGGGGCTCAGCTTGCAAAAGGTTGAGAACCCCTGGTATAACAGGACATAGTGCACTAAGGTGTTAGTTCCATAGATGGCAGTAATGCAACTTTTTGGATGCCGGCTGCCGTAAAACCCCAAAGAAGAAAAAGAAGAAGAAGAAGACGAAGAAGAAGAAGCAGATAAATCAAACGTTTATCAGCTGAGCTGGCTACTGATGTGAAAACTCTATTTGATAGTACGTGATTTTAGAGCATAAGAATCGATCATTGGGATGGAGAATGACATCCTCGTCTCTCTTGAAGATTTAGGGTGAGTTAAAAAAGTGATATATCTGCCTTTGCATGCAAATTATATACGAAAGCTGGCATTCCAATGACCAGCCTTGCCAGTCTTTCCTAATTTAGCCACCAGCATATTACCGTTACAGTTTAGCTTGTATAGCAAGACGGCTAACTTAGCAGCTGTTGTAGCTAACGGTCAGTCCAGTCTGACTGTGATGCCTTTTTTAATTGCTATATGTGAACCATAGCTATCTTGTGTGCGTACCGGTAATAATAGACCTTGCTACATAATTGTTTGAATGATGTTGTGTCACAAGCTGCGTCAGCAGAAGCTGCTTCCGTCATATTATATGTCCGACTACCTCCAACACATTCTTTTCTATTAACTAATTCTAGGCCCACTTTCTAAAAATACCTGCCATGATTGATTGAAGTCTTTCTTGATTAATTAGCCTACTATGCTGAAATATCTTGTAGCTTCCCACAGGACAGTAATGCCCCGTGACAAGTCTGTGCGGGCGGCTAGTGTCAAACCTCGCTTCGCTACTGAACCAAACCTCAGTATTGTTTACTGACAAACTGTAATGTTACTGATAAGGGTAGTGTGTATGTCAGATTGAAAATGGTTTTAATGTCATTTATTAATTCCTATTTTTTTATATAAAAATATATGTAACGTTATATTGTTAAATTTTAAATGTTTGAAATAGAGTAAAAAGAAAATATGTATGTGTCACTGTAGGTACCAAGGCCCTCTGTTGGACGAAGGAGCTCTAGATTCTGCTGTGAGCAGAGGAGCATCTTCCCCCGAGTTTACTAAGCTTTGTGCCTGGATAGTCTCAGAGCTTAGACTCCACTGCAAGTTGGAAGAGAATGTCCATGCCACTAACTGTAAGACATATTTGACTAAAGTAAAGTTGTTGATTTGTTTCTTTATTACGTACAAGAAAGTAAATGATCTGGGGGAAAAAAAGAAGTTTGAGAGAAAAAGTGATCACACTGATGCATTTTTTAAGAGAAAATGTTTTCATACCAATAGCAAAAAATAGTATGAGACTTAAAAAAAAGTTTAAATATAAATTTGAAATTTTTTAAATTATTTCTCAGAAACAACATCTCTCAAAACACTTATACAAACTCTCAAATATTGCTGTCAGTGTGAAAAATGTTCTCGAAACTTTTTTTTTCCTCGCTCTCAAAACCTAAGTCTTTGCTCTTGATCCAATTTCTTACTCTGTCTCAGGATTTTTCTCTCACTGTGAAAATAATGTCATGGGTGGGGCAACGTTCCTAATGGCCAGTCGGGTGAGCCTCGTCTTATTTTAGAATCTGAATTGATCTGAATCATTACACCATTGTTATCAACATCTACAGTACAGGCCAAAAGTTTGGACACACCTTCTCATTCAATGCGTTTCCTTTATTTTCATGACTATTTACATTTTAGATTTTTACTGTATGCATCAAAGCTATGAATGAACACATATGGAATTATGTACTTAACAAAAAAAGTTTGAAATAACTGAAAACATGTCTTATATTCTAATGTCTTCAAAGTAGCCACCCTTTGCTCTTATTACTGCTTTGCACACTCTTGGCATTCTCTTGATGAGCTTCAAGAGGTAGTCACCTGAAATGCTTTACCAACAGTCTGTAAGGAGTTCCCAGAGATGCTTAGCACTTGTTGGCCCTTTTGCCTTTACTCTGTGGTTCAACTCTCCCCAAACCATCTTGATTGGGTTCAGGTCCGGTGACTGCGGAGGAGCAGCAATCCATCACTCTCCTTCTTGGGTCAAATAGCCCTTACACATCCTGGAGGTGTGTTTGGGGTCATTGTTCTTTTAAAAAATAAATGATGGTCCAACTTAACGCAAACCGGTTGAGATGGCATGTCGCTGCAGGATGTTGTGGTAGCCGTGCTGGTTCAGTATGCCTTAACTTTTGAATAAATCCCCAACAGTGTCACCAGCAAAGCACCACCACACCTCTTCCTCTATGCTTCACGGTGGGAACCAGGCATGTAGAATCCATCCATTACCTTTTGTGCGTTGAACAAAGACACGGCGGTTGCAACCAAAGAACCCCAACTTGGATTCATCAGACCAGAGCCCAGATTTCCACTGATCTAATGTCCATTCCTTGTATTTCTTGGCCCAAACAAATCTCTTCTGCTTGTTTTCTCTCCTTAGCAGTGGTTTCAAAGCTGCTATTTGACCAGGAAGGCCTGATTGCCGCAGTCTCCTCTTAACAGTTGTTCTAGAGATTTGTCTGCCGCTGGAACTCATCTGGTCTCTAATCTGAGTTGCTGTTAACTTGCGATTTCTGAGGCTGGTGACTCAGATGAACTTATCCTCAGCAGCAGAGGTGACTCTTGGTCTTCCTTTCCTGGGGCGGTCCTCATGTGAGCCAGTTTTGTTGTAGGGCTTGATGATTTTTGTGACTGCACTTGGGGACAGAGCCAAAGTCTTTGCAATTTTCCAGACTGACTGACTAATGATGGCCACTCATTTCTCTTAGCTGATTGGTTCTTGCCATAATATGAATTCTAACAGTTGTCCAATAGGGCTGTCAGCTGTGTATCAACCTGACTTCTGCACAACACAACTGATGGTCCCAACCCTATTAATAAGGCAAGAAATTCCTCTAATTAACCCTGACAAGGCACACCTGGGAAGTGAAAACTGTTTCAGGTGACTACCTCATAAAGCTCAATTAGAGAACACCAAGGGTTTGCAGCACTATCAAAAAAGCAAAGGGTGGCTACTTTGAGGAATCTAAAATATAAGACCCATTAAAGAGTTATTTCACACTTTTTTGTTAAGTACATAATTACGTATTCATAGTTTTGATGCCTTCAGTGATAATCTACAATGTGAATAGTCATGAAAAGAAAGGAAACTCATTGAATGAGGTGTGTCCAAACTTTTGTCCTGTTCTGTATGGGCTGCTTTAGTTGAGCACAAAAGCTAGCGTTAGCTAACTAACAGCCAGCCCGCTTCTAAATACATACCTTTTAATTATCTAAACCCTTTTTAACAGTCAAAAGAGCAAAAAAAAAAACTTTTAGAGGTATCAACTTCATCATTTCCTTGCTACCACCCTCAACCAAGGCAGCGCATCTATGCCGGTGACAATGGTGTAGTGATTCAGATCAACTCCCAAGACAAGACGGTTTCACCCGACTGGCAAATAGGAACGTGGCTCTGCCCATGACATTATTTTCACAGCGAGAGAAAAATCCTGAGACGAGAGAAAGAAATTGCATTGAAAGCAAAGACTTGAGAGGAGACATTTCTTTTTTTACAAAAAATGTTCATACTGATAGCAAAAAAAATATTTTTGAGAGTTTAAAAAAGTATTTTGAGAGAGATTTTTTGAGAGAAATAATTTAGAAAATTTCTAATTTATATTTAAACTTTTTTTTTAGTCTCAAATATTATTTTTTGCTATTGGTATGAAAACCTTCTCTTATACTCTACATATCATTTTTTTTTCTCTCGTATATAATAAACAAATCTAGCTCCTAGCTGCTGCAGAATTATTAGAATAGTAACAAGTGTTGCACTTAAAGTGATTCTACTAGTATCCTTTCCTTTTCTTGCAAGCTGAAGATTGATGTCAATGGCAAAGAAGGGAATCAATTGAGTATATGCTTGTGTTAAATGGCAAATGCTTTGGTTTAGGTTTTGTGGGCTATTAAGTAAGTAATGACATTGGATTACTTAGGGTTTTAAACCAGGGGTTCTTTGGACATATTTAATCACTGTTATCTCAAATTCCGTCGTAAGGGTTTCTGTTTGGGATCTGGGATTTTTCATCTCAAGATGGATATTTGGAAGGTTATTTAATTTTTTTTAATTTCTTTTCTCACTTTTATTGAATTTTAAGGTAAAATGGGCATCTGTAAAACATGACATTAGTTTGAAAGCCATCTGAGAACATGACACAAATACTGATTTTTAAAAAAACGAATTAAAATTTAAGAAGTAAAATAAGGAGATCTACATATGAGTAAATATTTTGCCATCCGAATCAAATTGTTTTTAGGAAAGTAACCTCTGTTTCATTATAATACATTCACATGTTCTAAATATTTGACTCTTGCTTTCTTTTAAGGGATTGTGTAAAGGCGAATAAGTATGTCCATCAATATTTTATATGACATGAGTTTACGATTACAATTCTTGGCATTGAAGTTTTATGTTTGGTCCAGCGCAAAATAAAACTTGCACATCATTGCTGCTGGAAGAATTCCTACAGGAAACACTGTGCTAACACAAAAACTGTAGCTAACTGTTTTTCTTAGCCGGGGAATGTGTGAGATTTACCAACCTGCCTTGTGACATCATGTTTGGTGTGTTTCTCCTTACCCTGCCAGGTCCGAGCGAGGCAGAGGGTTTCCAGCTGGAGATGAGTGGGCTGCTGTCAGAGCTTGCCTGTCCTTACTCTATCCTCACCAGCGGAGACATCACCCAGAGGTTTCTCAACAGGACCGACTGTCTGCTGCTCATTAGTATGAGAACAACTCCATTTCAAAAGCAACCCTAAATCTTTTTATGAAGAAAAGCATTGCTGCATTAACCTGTGATGTTATTGTCTGTTGCACTTTATGTGGATTGTTGTACCACACCCACCTATTATATTTATTATGATTATAACAGGAAAAGCACGGGGGTAGGTTATAATGATGGCTCTGTCCCATTTAAAAGTTTAATATGTAACTTGTTCGTGTTAAAATGTCTAAATACAACCTATACTTACAGTGAGGAAAATAGGTATTTGAACACCCTGCTATTTTGCGAGTTCTCCCACTTAGAAATCATGGAGGGGTCTGAAATTGTCATCGTAGGTGCTTGTCCACTTTGAGAGACATAATCTAAGAAAAAAATCCAGAAATCACAATTTATGATTTTTAAACAATTTATTTGTATGATACAAAGTATTACAAATAAGTATTTGAACAACTGTCTATCAGCTAGAATTCTGACCCTCATAGACCTGTTAGTCTGCCTTCAAAATGTCCACCTCCACTCCATTTGTTATCCTAAATTAGATGCACCTGTTTGAGGTTGTTAGCTGCATTAAGACACCTGTCCACCCCATACAATCAGTAAGAATCCAACTACTAACATGGCCAAGACCAAAGAGCTGTCCAAAGACACCAGAGACAAAATTGTACACCTCCACAAGGCCGGAAAGGGCTACGGGGAAATTGCAGCTTGGTGAAAAAAAGGTCCACTGTTGGAGCAATCATCTTCAAGAATTCATCAAGAAGCTAAACATGACTGTCAATCTCCCTCGGACTAGGGCTCCATGCAAGATCTCACCTCGTGGGGTCTCAGTGATCCTAAGGTGAGAAATCAGCCCAAAACTACACGGGAGGAACTGCTCAATGACCTGAAAAGTGCTTGGACCACCGTTTCCAAGGTTACTATTGGAAATACACTAATACGTCATGGTTTGAAATCATGCATAGCACGGAAGGTTCCCCTGCTTAAACCAGCACATATCAAGGCGCGTCTTAAGTTTGCAAATGACCATTTGGATGATCCAGAGGAGTCATGGGAGAAAGTCATGTGGTCAGATGAGACCAAAATAGAACTTTTTGGT
>NC_048423.1:21087262-21124303 GCF_013103735.1 Etheostoma cragini
TTCTGCACATGGGACAGGGTGACTGCACTGTATTAAGGAGAGGATGACCGGGGCCATGTATTGCGAGATTTTGGGGAATTTTGGCGTGGCCTAGACAGTCTTCAGACCTAAACCCAATGGAGAATCTGTGGAGGGAGCTCAGACTCCGTGTTTGTCAGCAACAGCCCAGAAACCTGACTGATCTAGAGAAGATCTGTGTGGAGGAGTTGGCCAAAATCCCTTCTGCAGTGTGTCAAACCTGGTGAAAAACTACAGGAAACGTGTGACCTCTGTAATTGCAAACAAAGGCTACTTTACCAAATATAAACATTGATTTTCTCAGGTATTCAAATACTTATTTGCAGCTGTATCATACAAATAAATAGTTAAAAAATCATACATTGTGATTTCTGGATTTTTTTTATTTTTTTTAGATTATGTCTCTCACAGTGAACATGCACCTACGATGACAATTTCAGACCCCTCCGTGATTTCTAAGTGGGAGAACATGCAAATTAGCAGGGTGTTCAAATACTTATTTTCCTCACTGTATATATATTTTGAGTTGTGTATTTACAAACAATCAATCCCCTTTGCGTATGCATCAGCAATGTGGTTGTTTGCCAGAAGCTGTCATGAAATGACTTTAGGCTCGTTCGAGATGAGCCGGGTCTGCGCAGAATTGATTGGCGCCCGTTGCATGCCGGTTAGATTTGTGTACGACTTGATCCCGATTTGCTCTGACGTCATGCACACGTGGGCAACGGAAATCTCACGAGAGCAAGGCGGCCGCAGTTCTGAGACGCAGGCGGCGCAATTGCTTTTCACCGACTGCAAGAGACAGGTGGACCCAGAGCATGCTGGGAAACGCAGGCTTCTCAGCTGATTTAACACCTGATTGGTTTACAACATGATGACGCATTATATAAACTTTTTTTAATTTTTTTTTAGAATCGGAGAGATTTTAATTGCTATTTGTCTGATTTAAAGACTTATTCTGTACAGAACACGTGTTGTGTGTCTGATAGTGGCGTATAGAAGTCAGAGACAAAATCTGATCAGATCACTACAACCTACAGTGTGTTGTTAATTAAAATCAGAAACATATTGCATGTGGAACACTTTGACAGCTACTCTGTTATAATTAAAACAACTGGAGACAGTGTACAAGCTGATATGTGGTTCTGATTATATTTTATTAAATCGGAATTGCACCACAGTGTTTTTGTCACTGCCTGTCCAGCCTGAAGGCGGCTGAAATTGACTGGAAACTGTCCGACTTTAATAAATAAAAGCTTTTTGTCCCCGCCCCCGCTGCTGTCGCCTCCTCTCGTCCACTTTACAGGCGAGGCGCACTTCATCTCGTACGAGCTTTTTGTTTCCAGTTTTAAGCCAGATTTTATGATGCACCCTAGATTTTGGTCGTTTTTAACTATATATTATATATATATATATATATATATACCAAATTAAGGATTTTAGTCATTGGACTACTAGATCTTAAGTTGTTAAAGAAGCAAGCTAAATAATCTTTACTAAGGTCAGTTGAACAGCGTCAATGAATTAATTATTTTAACATTAAACCGCTCTATTCTGTGTTTGTGGGGTGTTTTCAAACACAACTGAATTTCATAACTCTTAATTACATTTCTGGTGACTTCTTTTTTTTCTTTTGTGCTAAGGTAACTTCTTGAGTCAGATAGCATTTTAACTGTTTAAATATGTTTCTGAAACCTAAGCATCCTAGAAATTGAACAAGTCCATTTTTTTTTAATTTTAATTTTTTATTTCAGCCTTTCTGGTGTCTGACTTGGAGGCGTCAAGGATGATTCTCATAAACAAGCCCGAAAAGAAAACACAGGATTCAGGCAGCCCCATGTTCCAGGAACTGAAGGGCATCTGCATGGCACTGGGCATGTCCAAGCCTCCAGCAAACATCACCATGTTCCAGTTCTTCAGTGGAATTGAGAAAAAGGTCAGTTGGTCTGTTGACAGAGAAATGATGTGCTCTCAAAGAAGGGTTAAACATGCATTTCAAGCTGGCAAATCTTTAAATTCCTGACAAAAGCTTTCGAAAAAAACTGTGTACAACCACGGTGCAAAATTTGTATTATGTGTACCCTACCACTGAATCTGTGGATTGTTTAACTTTTGTGGATTCCAATTGTAAAAACTTAATTTGTGAATCTGTTTTCAGAAGTTTCTTTCCTTACAGTAAATGCTTATTTTGGTTGGAATGATGTGACATCGACAAAGAATAATAGTAATGATATGCAACAAATATTGTCAGCAGGTTCAGTCCAAACATACTATCATGTAAGTCAGTGTGAGAAGAAATCTGGTTGTACATTTCTAGTTTTGTCAGTGTGGTTGTATCTGCTGTTTGATATATGTTTAAATGTCTATTCATAGTAAGTAAGTAAAATGTATTTCTATAACACATTTAAAAACTGTTAAGCATAGCTTAATAACCATGCACTTATAATACACACATCTGCACATTTTTCATAGCTGAAAGAAGCCATAAGTAGAGTCCCACCAAATCATGTAGGAGAGCCTTTGATGAAGAAGGCCCTTGGACCTGTGCACTTGGTAAATACAGAAAAATAATAAAGAAATGTGATATACTTAAGGAACACTGCATGCAAGTGAACTGTTACATGAATTTTCTCTTTTCTTTTTTTCTCATTTTACCAGGAAAAAATTGAAGCTATAAACCAAGCACTTGTAAATGAGTATGACGTGAGAAGAAAAATGTTGTTGAAACGTCTTGATGTGACAGTGCAGTCTTTTGGTTGGTCTGACAGAGCAAAGGTATGTGAAAACTTGGAATTTTCTTGATTGTTTGGTCTATAAAACATGAATGGTGAAAAACGTTATATAGCTTAAGGGGATGTCATCAAATAGCTTGTTTTTCCAACCAACAGTCTGACACCTGGGCCACACTGCCTACCTGAGCAATGCGTGTGCGTTAGTTTTATTTGGTGACACACACAGTTCTTAGCAAAAAAGACGGCTTAAAGGATTTTACGTCAGTCATATTGTCAGTTAGTCAGGCTATCACCAGGCCAAGCCAAGCCAAGCCAAGCTCAATAGATTAGAGATTGTCCCAGAGATGGTCTGGGGAGTGTGCTCTGCATTTTCTCTGCACAAGAGGCGTGAACAACAGTAATAGTTAAAATGACTCTGGACGCAATTGGATAGTCCTTCAACCAATCAGACAGACGAGCCGGGTGACTTAGAAGCAATCAACGGGTTGCTATGCTCAGCTGTGGTTCGGAGTCCACTATGTTGAATGTAAACAAGAAGCTGCTTGGTTGTTTCTCCATGGTCATCGTGTTAAACCCGCCAATAGCGGGCCATGTAGATGAGCCAGTTTGTGATTGTTTCCCGCAAAATTGTGAACTGAAACAGGAGAATTAAACGTGCAGGTTTCCAGACTCAGCTGCAGAGAGAAATCATATTGCCGGAAGAATGGGTAGCGTTTACCCAGTCTAATTGTCGGTCACAATTTCACTGTCAATATATGTAGAATATGAACAAAATATTAATGTTTATTTTTAACTCAACAGTTAATTTTTCAGTGTAAAAATTAAAACTCTTGTAGCAATGATGCCTGTAATGGAAACTGTTTTCTTTTCATTGTACCTCAAAGTATTGTGTGTTTGGAGTTCTGCAAAATAAATGCACTTTTTATTTTAATGCCATACCATTAAAATGGTCCATCCCAAATGGATGACATGACCGATGATTGACATGTTCCACAACAAACCAATGATGTAAACCATCTACTGTGCACTTGATATACTTGATTTATTGCTTTCCTAAAATGAATAAGACTTCCTTTTGTGTGTCTTATTACAGACGCATGCTGAAAAGTTGGCTAAAGTTTACAAGCCACTCCGTTCTGCTCTTGGGACCAAAAGTCAAATCACTTCTGCCCACCTTCTTGCTGCTCGACAAGACTTCTCCAAGATCCTACGTACAAGCAGTGGCATGATAAGAGAGAAGACTGCTTGTGCCATAAATAAGGTATTTCAGAATATAGTCACAACCCTTTTTCTACGTCATAGGTTATTCAGACACTGTTTTTATTGAGTTTTCTTTATATAAGGGATCTGAGTCCACGTTCAAATTACTGTTCGGTAACATTTAAATAAAAGTTTAGCTATTATGTGTGAATGAACTTGCAGGTTAAAGCAGATGTTTAAATTACATTATCTCTGTGTGCGGGGGGAGCCCAAGGACAGGGAGGGTTAGACAGCCTCAAGGAGAAGCTACTTTCAAATCTTGCTTGCTTTTTAATATTACTTACTCCGTCTTTAATCAGACACATGTTTGGTTGTAAATCAAAACTATAGAAGGACTGGGATGTATTTTCAGTGTAGTTTTATACTTAAAAAAACTATACCCTCCTTCATCAATCCAATGAAGGAAACCCATGAAGGGATATTTTGCCAATTTAAATCCAGCTCTGTGTCATTGCGCTGACGGTCTATGGTTAGATGAACCGTGTTTGGCTTCAATCTGTGGCGCCAGTGCACGGAGCACCCCACGAAGCAGAGCAGTTGAGGTTTGATTTCAGCCAGATAAAGTAAAATGCGTTTTTTTACGGTCGCCATTATATCGGAAAATCTATGTTGCTTGGCTCCTTTGAGCTACTTGGCTAGTGGGCTTCCTTTTAAACCGTTTTGTTTTAAAGTATGTCCTTTTTCCTAGGTTCTTATGGGCCGAGTGCCAGACAGGGGAGGCCGACCCTGTGAGATCGAGCCTCCTCCCCCAGAGATGCCCTCCTGGCAGAAGCGTCAGGATGCTCCCCAGGGCGGAGGACACTATGGGCACGGAGGCGGCAGGGGGGGCTACGATCATTACCCCCAAGGTGGCCGTGGAGGATATGAGAGAGGAGGCGGAGGAGGTCATGGAGACAGGGGAGGTAGAGGAGGAAGTGGCAGAGGGGGGAAGGTGCAGGGAGGCTGGGTAGAGGGAGGTGGAGGAGGGAGAGGTGGTTACAACCAGGGCCACTATCAAGATGCAGGAGGACATCAGGGAGGAGGAGGGAGAGGTGGTTACGCAGGAGGAGGGAACAACCCAGGAGCCTTCCAGGACCCTGGTTACAATGGAGTAGGAGGAGGCGGTTCCCATGACAATTACCAAAAAGATGCAGGTTGGCATCAGGAGAGAGGCGGCAGTCGAGGAGGTCGTGGGGGTAGGGGAAGAGGAGGCCGAGGAGCAGGAGCAGGACAAGGAGGAGGCTGGGGAGGGAGAGTGGGCCAGAATTTTAACCAAGGAGGACAGTTTGAACAGTTCTTCCAACATGGCGGGCAGCACTACAACCAAGCTGGCTTTAATCAAGGCAGACAATACACTAGTTGAAGACTCAGTAAAGAGCATCGCAGCAGAGTCGACTCAAAGATTGACTCCTTAACGTGTGAACCGATTTTAACTGCCTTATCCAATTTAGAATTTTCAGCATGGTAAAAGTTGACATAAATGTTAAATGATGATCTAGGAGATACATACCATATGTTGGGGAATTATTGTTTTAGTACAGAGGGAGTCCCTTGCTTTTTTCATACTGGTGGTGTAATGTTTTCTATTCAAGGCCAAAACTGTAAAGGGTTAGTCAATTAGTTGGACTATGCTGTTTGGATCTCATTTTGACACTTAATTAGCCTTATGTTGTTTTTTAAAAGACAGGAAAGGGGTCCTAAGATTTCAGTGTTGGTGCACCTACTGTCTATTTGACATTAGAAGTGCACCTTTAAAATCCTTAATAGATTCATTGAATTTGGCAATTACTTGAAAAGAGCTTAATCTTTCCAGTCTACATTTTGTTTCTGTAGATTTGACTGGAATCTCCTTTGTTACTTATTTAAAATGCCATATTGTACTGCTCATGGAAGATTGTGTGCATACAAATATAGATGTTGGAAGGTTTGCATGGGTGTGTGAATGAGCAATAAAATATATAGTGAGAACATTACTTTTTCATTCAGTGGTCTGATTTTTTTTTTTTTTTTTAAGTCCAGAAACTGCAAAACGTTATAAGGCAAAATTTGATTTTTGTGGTTTCAGCAGCTTTTACATTTTGACTACAAAAAAGAGATATGCGGAGGTAGGAAATAAATCTACATATAACAACTGACACTAATTCACAATTTATAGGTAAATGCATTTGTAGTATCGACTCAAAACAAATTGGGGGGAACAGCAATCAGTATAATTTGGCTCCAGGCTTAACCAAATTACAAACTTGACTAGATTTTAGCAAAAACACTTTTATAAAGATAACGTAATTGCATAATGTGATTGAGTAAATGCAAGAGAAAATGTGAAGAGCTTTTATTTTGAATGAGAAGACTTTTGCTTGTACGAATATTCTTGTCTAAGGATATTTTAAGTAATATTGTATGTCGGACATTCTATACAAATAAATAGCTCCAGGACATGAATTGATATAAGAGACTTAAAATTATGCTATCAACTGACCAAAAGTAGAACTTTATTCTGAATAAATGACTCCGGATGTTATACTCTTACTATATTTCCGGTGGCAGCCACAAGCGCTGCCGATGACCCTGTTTCTTTAACTGGTTGGCACTCCCCAATGTAAGTTGTGTCGCTTTGCGCGCAACTGTGTGAAAAATATACCACGTTTCCTTTTCACTAATGATACAGGAGTTAGCTTTCCCTCTTGAACATGTACCGCCCAGGTAAAACACCACAAGGACCGCCGCCGTTTGGACCTCCACCACCCCATGGCCCTCATTTCAGACTCCGAGGGCCTTGTAGTGGTCCTCCCCCTGGACACTTGCCATCTGGACCTCCGGATAGCCATTTTTTCCACAACAGGCCACCAAGAGGGCATTTCATCAGCGTACGTACCCAATAGGTTAATAACGTCAGCTCAGCTGGCTAAGTGTACTAGCTAACTAGCTAGCTTTACATGAGTCAGACGGGATTCAGACAAGGTGTTGCTAACAGAGCGTTATGCTAGCCAGGAGAGGTATGGTGCATTCGCGTGCTCCTCGGATAATCCCATATCCCTGGTTGGGATGTCGTTGTTTCGAATTTGTTTTCTGGAGCTTTTGTCGTAATGCGGAAACAACATGGACGCTACAAATACAATGTGTTTTGATTTATTGCTCAGAGAGTTTCAACAACTGTTAATAGCAGTTTCCAGTATTCATTTTCAGTTTGTTTTGCTAGTATAGCTTCATTGCGCCGCGGAAGGTCTACACCTTCCACGCAACATTCCTGCATAGGAGAAAACGTGCTTTGTTTTTTAAATTTCTTTAAACCACCCAATGGTTTTCGGCCTGGTGCAGCAACGGTGCCACTACAAGATGGAAATTGTTCTGGTGGAACATGTGCCTATTAAAAAGTTGTTTGTCGTGCAAGAGAAACTCGGATTCAGCAGTCGAGCTAGCTTTCTCGATTTACCCATAGTCAGTTAAAGAAGTGGACCAACAGATTCCGTTGTTCTGGACGGAGACCAGTGAAGGAAAATAGACGCACTATTCCGGCGTTACTGCGCTGCCTCCAACTGAGTTGGACGACGTAGTTGTGACGTGAGCAACCTCTCTGAAAGTTGTAGGGCTGAATCCCATTTTTCTACCTTACCCTTACCCCTACCCCTTGGCCCTTGAAACAAGGGGGTTTTAAGGAGTAAGGTCTAGTGGTGAAAACATACCCCTATGAAATGGGACACCACTTGGTTACATCACCAGTACAGTATTGATCACAAACTTCCAAGATGCCCTATTTATCTGTTGATTGTGTGGGTTTTCACAACAGTGTCATATGCATTACTATATTTATATATTTTATAGTTTAGGTGATGTAAGTCGAAACTGTCTGCGAGCTTCTCCTGGCAATACAATGATTTGTTGACTACGCAACGGCAAGTTGCGTGGTTATGACACAGTCGTTAGCCTAAATAAAAATGTATTTTAAAAAAACAATCGTTAGCCTATTTTTACAAAAAACGTCTGCTACGGAGCCATAACGTGAGCTATAAGGTAATGGAAACTTTTATACATTGTTGTGTTTCTTTACAAATAAACGATGCACAAACAGTCTTAAAACTCTTCAGATGTAAAGTTATTCACTGTCAAAGTGGCGCCAAAAGGAATGGCGGTCAATTGGATGCTAACTGCAGGTGTGGCTTTGTATCATTAAAATGGCGCCATGGGAGATACGCTTAGAGAGGAGAGGCTTACCCCTTTGGATTTACCCTGCAGAGATCTGAGGAACAGTACGTCTATATCCTCAATGTTCCACTTCCGGAATTGCTCCGGTTCCAAAGGAAATTCCACCGGATGCATGTCTTTTTGCAGATGTCTGTTTTTTTTCCTCCACTTTCTTAATGTTGGAATTTTAAACTCCAGTGGATTTATGAGGACTTTGGTTAACTGCTCCTCAGACTTCTGCATGAAAATTGAGACAGGTAGCTAGACAATCTGTCCAATCTGAGTTTTCTCACACACAACTAAAACACCTTTGAAAATAACTAACTCCAGTGAAATTACTTTAAAGTTAGTGCGGACTTGAATAGGAATGTATTTAGAGCCGATTCCGGTTCCCGACCCGGGCCCAGGTGTGTCTGTTTAAACAAAGAAGGAGACAACCTCTCTCTTTTGATGCTTTATTACAATCAATCATCAGTGTAAACATGGGCATGGGTAGCTCTGCTATGGCTGTTTGTGTGGTAATAAAATAAATAAATAAAATTGTAAAGGCTACCATACACAGTGCATAGGAATCATATACAGTATGCTAGTAAATAATAATAATAAACCCACTATTAATTACATTATCTTAATGAGCAAGAAAGTTCAACAATCAACATTATATCTAATCGACAGCCAGGTGTAACCCAGCTAACAGGTGAGAACACAGACAAGCTAACTTTTAAATGTGCCAGAACTACAGACCAATAAAACAGGCTTAAATGATCTGACAACATAAGTTATATGACTTACAGTTCTGAAAGACGCCCACAATCTCAACTGGTTATCCTCTGAACAGCTAGTCTCTTTTTCTTTTATCTCACTTTTTTTCTCCGTGGGCCCTGCGCGCCCGCTCGCAGTGTGAGGTACGTGTCCGCGATTTTCTCCTACATGTAGTCACAATCACACCTGATAGACAACCTTTTATACAAATCTCGAGTACCAAGCCAATTTTGTAAAATGCAAACAGCAGAAAAGTACCGATATTCTAGGTAGGGCTGCACGATTATGGCCAAAATGATAATCACAATTATTTTGATCAAAATTTTGATCGTGATTATTCTCACGATTATTTGTTGATTTTAACCAAAACAAATTTTATCGTTGCATAGGCTATTTATAACTGCGAGAGGGAGTGTGATGGACGCTACTCACAGAGAGACGGCTGACTCATTATGAACGGGTCCAGCACGGGTCGAACAACGGCGGATACACACGTCGTGTGTATGAAAGGTCTGTATCTTGACTGCGCTGCATTTTTATTAACTATGATATTCTCGCAATGGGTCACATCTCTGGTCCAGGTCCAGCAGCTCCGTCTCACACGCTATCACTCTACCAACTGAAGTTAGTTGCATTCAATAACTTCTCCTGTGTTCTTCGCCGTGGCGGACGCAATAGTAGAGTTACCCGCGGAAACACTGGTACAAATACAGGTTTGCCCCTTATACTTAACAATATACAGCTGTGTTAATAACAATTAGAACTGGGGACAAATGTCAGAAGTGTGGACCAGCGCCGCTGTGTGGCGGGGCGCGGAGATTAAGAGGAGAGAGAGTAAGAGGAGAGATTCAACACTACTAGCACTGGTCACTGCTGTTGTCTGAAAAACAGACGGGACAAAATGTTGGGTTTGCTGGTAAACTGGTAAACCTTAAGACCGACGTATAACCGACTGCTATCTGTTGAGTTTTCCTCCCGTTACTCTGTCCTCTGGGACTGTCTACATCTAGAAACTAAGCTACACGGGGTGCAGTGAACAACTCTGACTGGCACCTGATCTGACAGGGGTTATGGATCGGTAGATTGGCTTTGCAAAAAAAAACGGAGCGTTCCATGAAATGACTCATTAAATAAATGAATCGCTCGACCACGCAAATTTGATCGTGGGAAGTCCAAATCGTGATTGCGAATAAAATTTGATTAATTGTGCAGCCCTAATTCTAGGGCTGTAATCAACCAAAGAAAATCTTGGTCGACTAAAGTCATGAAATTTCGACTAAAAATCGACTGAGGGGGTTGGAGGGGCAGAAAAAAAAGCTTTAGATTTATTAACTGTAGGCTATTTGCAGTATATTAAATAGTTTTTTGACCTAATTATTTTTGCATTGAAATGACACTCATCTGTCGGTTCTGACAGCGCTGCATCAACGCGCTGTGCATGTCCTCGAACGGAGGAAGTGTGGTGTGGCGTGCTGACGCTGTATTTTAACAAGTTCTTAAAACCTCAGCCCGCCACAACAGCAATGAGCCTCATATCCTAGGCAGTAAGGTCGACAATTCCTTCCGTGATATTATTTTTGCGTTTGGATGGTAGAGGCTTAACATCCAGCGGGGTCTGTATGGGTCTGGGAAACGCTACCGTAGTTGCGGGTGGGTGCGCCAGTTGTTATAAAACGATTATTAGACAATGAAATAAGCCAATTCTGATATGTTCATATAGCCTACTCCAAACAGACAGGGCAACCTAACGCAGAAAAGTTAGCTTACCGTTTTTAGGTGATATGCCATGTCTGTAGTCGAGCTGCGGTATGCAAACTGCTGCTTGAAAATTTTTGCATTCAACTTTTTTCTGTTATCTATTTTTGTAAAATGCTGCCACACTGGCGATGTCTGAGATATGGTTGAGGAGGACTGACTGTAAATTAAACACTCACAATTAAATAAATATTCATCAAACCACTAAAACAAAGCTTTCTAGTTCTTTCTTCAATCAGTCCCCAGTGGGTTGGGCTAATCCAAAAAAGTGAAAAAAAAGGGGGGAGTTCTAAAGACAGACTGTTACCTGTGAAACAGGGATGCTCTGAAAACACCCCCATTAGCAATAAGTGCTTTCCACCTGATGAAATTAAAACGGCAAAAAATCAACAAATCAGAATTTTGGTCGAGCCAGAACGTATCGACCAATAAATCGACTAGTTGACTGGGAGATTACAGCCCTACAATATTTGTGTTAAATGTAAGTAGTTGCCAAAAAAATATAGTAATAAATATATAGTAAACTAACAAAGTTTTTGTACTTTTTTACTTCCCATCTCTGGATTGCGCCTCTCTGCTTGCAATGGTTAACAAGAAACATGTATCCTCTTCATTATCTCAAGCTTTTTGTCAACAAAGTCTTCCACAAACTCTTGCCTTGCATCTATTGATTTTGTCGTTGCCTCAATGGTAAAGTGGACAAAACTTACACAACAGTTGTTGTCCAGACTCATAGTAGTCATTGGGGTATTGTTCAGCCCGGTACTCAGCCGTCAGTTGAAAGTTTCTTTATTTTAATTAATTGCCACCATTGGCTTATCAGGAGCCACTCACTTCAACATTACATTTATTATAATTCCGTGCGATTCCACATTTATAAGAGAATTGTGTTTTCATATGATTCTGTCCGCATCACGGAAATCATAGGGCCAAGAAGCAGAAGAGAAGAAGAGAGCAACAAGTTAGCGGACTGCCAAGTCGCTCAGCTGCCAAACTGCTGTGCTGCAATGTTTTTCCAGGGGTACATTTAGCTAAGCAGGTTAGTGCTTAGCTAACGTTATCAGTAGCTAAGTTTCCATCCACTTGTCAGTCAAATTATCTGAACAACTCATGTGTTTCCATCCAACGGCTTTAAAGCGAATAAAAACTTGTGCGTAATGACGTCACGTGCTGTTTTACAATCAAATTGGTGTATCCAATGGTGTTTTCATCCATTTTCACACTGAATCGCACAACATTCAAGCAAACAGTTGCAAACAAAGTTTTTCTAGACAAAATGGATTGCGCTGTCTATAATCAAATGATCAATATTGCCATGCGTGCAAACAGAGTGGAAATACTGGGCGGAAATGAACTAAAACTTCTTTGTTTTGTGGCGGGTTACAACAATAAAATGACCTAAAACGTAATCACATTTAATTATTTATTTGGCAAATAACGTTATAAAAATCTGATAAGACAAACGTATTTCCTTTCAGACGATATTCATGAAATTCCATTGAATTTTACTGTTTCCATGAGGCATTTTAAATTTGATATCACTTAATTTGGATAAAAACGTGGACGGAAACATAGCTACTATCAAATATGGCTGTTAATAACATGGCTGTTATTGTAGGTAGATAATGTCCGCTACGCAGATTTTCCACTGGGTGCGTGCATCTGTGCTGCGTGCATCTGTGCTGCGTATCAGCTGCGCTGCAGTTTTTTACCGTCCTCCGTCACACGCCATACCACACTGGGAGCGTCACAAAAGGGGGCGTCTTACCTGCACAACTCTCTTCAATACTTGAAAGAACAATCACTTGTTTATTAAGGTAGTATCTACCTTTCACCTTTCCCTCTACCTTAATCTCCATGCCTTCTCTTTTCTGGCAATGTTCTTTTACAAAAAGGATCTTTGGTGTGTACCAGGGCTGTAGTGCTCGAGTCCGGTCTTGGACTCGAGACCGTTTTTCTATGGACTCGGACTTGTCTCGGACTCGATAGTATTTGGACTCAGACTTGTATCGGACTTGGCCACTGGTCTTGCCCAATATGACTTTTGGTCTCGACCGAGTCCAGGTGTCTTTATTATGTTGATGATAATATTGGAGGGAAAGGGAAACACAGTCCAGGTGGGGATATTGTTCGGCTTTTTACAAGTTCAGACAGCTAACGTTAGCTAACGCTACGCCGGTGTTTGCTAACGTTAGCGCAACAGCGTTAGCCTAGCTTACTAACGCTAGGTAAATATTACGGCTACCTTCAGAGTTTCCTATAGCTGCATCCACGTTGTCAACATAAGACCTGTGGCATTAGTTTGAGCCATCCTTGTATCACATGAAGTAAGCTTTGTGTCTACGAGAAGGGTGGGTTTTGTTAAGTTATAAAAAAGCTAACTGGCTGTAGTCTGCCCGTTTGTATGCTAGCGGACATTAGCTAACGTTGCAGAGGTGTGTGTGTGTATGTATGTATATATGTGTGTGTGTGTGTGTGTGTGTGTGTGTCTGTGTGTTTTAACGAACATATGTTAAATTACACGCTGTTCATTGTTGTTTAACCAAACTTTTTTTTCTGAAAATACATGTCTTTCCTATTAACCCACGTCCAGATAACCCTAGTGTGTACTATGTTTTTCCATCTTCAAGAAGAAACTTTCGTCATCCATGGTGTTGTTGAGGAGACATATACAATATTGGGGGTGTTTTTTGGTACCTGGCGCGTCTCTTTTAGGACTGCACAATTAAACAAATTTTAATCTCGATCATTTTTTTGGCTTCCCACGATCAAATTTGCGTACCATTTTCTGATCATGAGCCGGTCAGAGTTGTTCCCTGCACTGCGCAGATTAGTTTCTAGATGTAGACAGTCGCAAAGGACAGAGTAACGTGAGGAAAATTCAACAGATAACAATTGGTCATACGTTGGTCTTAAAGTTTACCAGTTTACTGGTAAACACAACATTTTCTCCCGTCTGTGTTGTTTTTCAGACGACAGCAGTGACCAGTGCTAGTTGGTGTCTGTTAGTTCACAGGGCTCTAGGGCGTGAGTTATATTTTTCCTCTAGGCCGCATCCGCTGCCTATCCACAAGTGAAGCAATGTTGTTTTATATCGATATGGTTTAATTTTACGTTACATGACCCATTTCTTCTGTAAAGCCGTGCCTATGTGTGTAGATCTCTCCTCTTACTCTCAGTGCAGCCCCGCCCCCATTCACTCACACAGGCTCCCAAGCAACAGAGACAGAGCGGCGACAGCGCCGGTGTCATGCTTCTGACATTTGTTCAAAGTTTTGTTATTAAAACATCTGTGTAGCATACCCTCCTAAAGATGGTCTGACGCTTTTCTGATGATTTTAAGTTTATTGAGAAACCCTAAACCAATGTAAGAGCTGGTTACAAAAAGAAACACTTCCTCTCTCTCTCCCTAGTTCTTTTGATCAGTTATTGTTGAGAACAAATGAAGGAGCTTTTACTGAGATACATTTAAAAAAAATATATATATATATATATATATATATATATATATATATATATATATATCCTAGGCTATTTATTTTTAGATAATTTTCATTTACGTGTTACAGCTGTATGTATGTATGTATGTATGTATGTATGTATGTATGTACAACATACAACTTCAACATAAGAGGAATGTAGCACAATGGATGTGAAAGCAGTTATAAATAGCCTATGTGACTATAAAATTTGTTTTAGTTAAAATCAACAAATAATCGTGATCACAATATTGATCAAAATAATCGTGATTATCATTTTGCCCATAATCGTGCAGCCCTAGTCTCTTTAGACTTGTCGTATGGCCATGAGTGCTCACAGGGTCCACATAACTAATTCTTATGCAACTTTATCTAAGTATCCTGGCTATTGTCTACAAATTTTTCCAATTTTTGCTTACTGCAGAAGTCATTTCAGTTGGTTGAGGACAAACCGTGCGGTCAAGTATTTCAGTACAGTACGGATAAGCCACATCTATTGGCTACAGTTGACCTGGCAGTATAATGTACTGGCTTCACATCTAAATGGGTAAGTCAATAAAAGCAATTTTAAATGTACTTTTTAAAGAAAAATAGAGTAGGTTGTTGCCGCATATTAGATATATTTAAACATGAATTCAACCTAAGACTTTTCTAATTTTTAATAAATGTGATTATAAAGTTTTATGGTAAGACTATTGTAAAATTAAGTTTTTGCTTCTATATTGTGTGATTTATGTAGTATAAATGATGATATTGTGATACATATTTTTAATCTATTTGTGGTCACATATTTTTAATAGACAATGTCCTTTGCATTGCTTCCCATATTTTGCAGTAAAAATATTAGGAATCAAGGATTGGCAGAGCCATTGGGCCCACGTGAAAGGTTCCCCCAGCATTTATAATTACAGTAGCTGTAAAGTACCGAAGAAAGAACACTACTGATTTACTATCATTTCAAATGTATTTAATATTATTTGTATGCCACTTTGGACAAAAGCATGGGCCAAATGGTTTAACTTTTGATGGCTTTCTTTGTTTTTTTCAGACCACATAGTGTTGTGCATAATCAGTAACACTTAATGTTTATTCTTAAGTACAAATTGATCATTTCCAAACTTTGCCTGGAAATGATTGCATTACATCGCATCTCCTCAAGGTACGGCGTAGCAATGCCTGATCTTATCTCTCGTTTTAACCAGTCCCTCCAGGATTTTGCTGCCTTTTTTAGACTGTTGCAGCCCAAAATGCCTGATTTTGCGGGAGCTTTTGTACAAAAAATTGTGATGAAAGTTACTGTCTTTTGTATCTTTATTTACTGACAAGAGGAACTGCATGACCATTCCCACCTTAACCCTTGTGTGGTGTTTTGGTCTGTTTTCAATGTTTGCTAAAAGAAAATGTGGTCAAAATAGCCTCTGCATTAGGTTTGCTGGTCAATGAAATATCATTGAACTATCAATACCTTGTGTTGGCTAAAAAGGCACAAATAAAACAGCACAGTACACGTTTTTAAAACCATTATCTAGAAACTAAAGTAGAGCTTATCAGGGTACATAATATTGATTGAATATATTTACACAGATGAAATAAGGGTTTCACTTTTGCACATCAAATTGACAATATCATGTCTCACATAGTATGCTTTTTCAGTTATTTCCTTTACTGTCTATTAGCCTGTGATAATCTTCATGTTGCCATAATTTAATTTAATAATAGTGGTGGTAATAAATATATAAGTTATAAGAAAACCTGTTTGCTGTCATTCTTTAAGCTGGTCCAATTTATTTTTTCTGTTCCCTGGTTTCAGCAACATGCTACACATTGTACTACCACCATCCCTTTACTACTGTTATTAATGAGATAATGCTAACTTGTCATGCTTATCAAGCTGGAAAACGAGTAAACACCAGCACTTGGAAGAGTTACTGGAGGGGCGTTACAATCCTCACTTCAAAACGGAACGAAAGTAGGATTCTGTAGTGACTCACCGTGCTGTTGAACACTCTTCCTGCTCATCAAGGACTCCAACATGTTTACGTTTTAGGTGCTGAATCATCACGTGGTTCTCCCGTGCCATTAGAGATGGCAAAAGTACTCACTTGCTGTACTGAAGTAGAAGTACAGATAATTGTGTTAAAAAAATACTGATTGCCCTAGTGTTATTTTTTTTTAGTTGATTTTCCGTCTGTTGCCCATGTTATTTGATGCAAGATGCAGCTGAATAGTAGAATGCAATATGACTCCTTGGGTAGTTTTTAATCGTACTATAAACAAGACTTGAACTTCTCTTTACTGATCCTTTTGGGATAACTCCAGCAGCAGATTTCAGCAGCTTACAAAACACTTAGATAGAAAATAAAGAGGTATAAAAAATACATCATAGAAAAAAACAGTATAAACATAACAAACTTTATGCTAAATGTTGGGAAGTTGGGATATTGTGTTAAATGTAAATAAAAACAGAATACAATGATTTGCAAATCATTTAGATGGACTGACACAAAGTGGAAAAGTGTGCTGTGGTCTGACGAGTCCACATTTCAAGTAGTTTTTGGAAATCATGGATGTCATGTCCAGGCCAAAGATGAAAAGGACCATCCAGGATGTTACAGCGCTAATTTGAAAAAGCAGCTTTTGTGACAGTATGGAGGTGTGTTAGTGCCCATGGACCTGGTAACTTGCACATCTTTGAAGGCACCATTAATGGTGAAAGGTACATACAGGCCTTCCAAACAATGTCTTTTTTCAAGGATGTCCCTGCTTATTTCAGCAAAACAATGCCAGATTCTGCACGTGTTACAACAGCGTGGCTTTGTAATAAAAGACTGCAGGTACAAGACTTGCATGCCGGCAGTCCAGACCTGTCTCCCATTGAAAATGATTGGAACATTATGAAGCACAAAATATGACAATAGACTCCTGAGCAACTGAAGTTGTACATCAAGCAAGAATGGGAACTAATTCACCTACAACAATTATTGGTCTCAGATCCCAAATGCTTATTGAGTGTTGCTAAAAGGAAAGATGATGTAACACAGTGGTAAATATGGCCCGGTCCGGGCTTTTTTGGAACGTGTTGCAGGCATCAAGTTCAGAATGATTGAATATTTGAAAAAAAAACATCATCAGAAAAAGTTCATCAGTTTGAACATTAAATATCTTGTCTTAGTAGTATATTCAATTGAATATAGATTGAAAAGGATTTGCAAATCATTGTATCTGATTTTATTTACGTTTTACACAATGCCCCAACTTCATTGGAATTGTGGTTTGTACAACTGGTCCCTTTGATTTACAAGTTATTCATAATTTATAAATTAAATCAAGTATCTTCTTGCAAGTCTATGTTGTACAACACTATAACATAAATTCTAAATACTCTCAGCCCCACTGTAGCAACTTCTCCATAGACCGTAGTACAATCATTGGTTTGGGAGGCAGCCAGCAGATCGTCCCTCCTGCACAACCACCGCACATTCAGGTCCCACAGTGGAATCCCACTCCTGTGCAACATCATTCTCCTGACAGTAGGTATGTTGGTTTGTGTTGAAGCTGCAAAAGTTCACTTTTAAAATAAGTTGTAAGTTTTGCTGAAACTGTCACTTTATCCTAACAGTAATCTATCTGCCTCCCCCTAGTGGTCCTAATGGCATCTGCAAGTTTCCACCAAAGCCGTAGGAAAACAACCAATCAGAGTATAGGAGCTGCTAACGCAGTGTCAATTGCTGCACGTTAACTGTCATAAAACCCTGATCAAAAACAAATCAAGATTGTATTACCGCATTGCCTAATTCTCACCTCAAATGTTTCCAGAAACATATTTTACTGTATTGATTTGCTGTAAAAAAAAACAACACTGTAAAAAAAGAACATTTGTGATCTAGCTGCCGTTTTGAAAGCAGTTTAGCTAAAACCAAGCACCGCTGGCCGGAGCAGCCTTTCTGATTTTACAAATACAAAAAACATTTGGGGCAAGAAATGGGAAATGCAAGAATCTTGATTTGTATTTGATCAGGTCTGCCTAGTTTTCTTTTATTATTCATGCCATTAGGAGCACCAGGCAGAGGTAGAGGAAGGTGATTATGATTATATTTTATTTTGTACAGATCATCTGTCTTATGTACTACCATGAGGATATAGTGACAGTTTGAGCAAATATGTGTAGATGTATATTTATTATGTATATATATTAGATGTATATTTTGAATTTGCTGTCATTTGAAACACATGCTGCTTTTCAGTGACCGAGCTGGTGAGGAATTCCTGAGATGCATTGCAGCCAACAAGCCTCTCCCAGACTATCTCAAAGGGAACATGGCATACAACCTGGCTGACGCTTTTAAGTCAGCTAATGTCCTGAAAGAAGCAGTCAAGTCAGACCCTGAGTTCCACAAGCATGTGACCAGGAGCGAAAGCCGTAGTCAAAGCCGTGGGAAATCTCGAGCCAAGAGCCGAGCGAGGAGCAAAAGCCGAGCGAGAAGCAAAAGCCGAGCGAGAAGCAAAAGCCAAGCACCCAGCAAAAGCAGAGCGAGAAGCAAAAGCAGAGCAAGAAGCAGAAGCAGGGCTCGCAGTAGGAGCCGAAGCAAGAAAAATCATGTACGGAGCAAGAGCCGGATCAGGAGCTCCACGTCACGAAGCAGCAGTAGTGAAAAGAGCTATGTTAAAGACAAAAAGAGAAAGATGAGCCACAACTCCACCAGCAGTGTTGGCAGCAGTAAATATCTGATAGGGAATAGTCTGCTAGAAGGACTAAAGCTGGTCATGAACAGCAAAGAACTGGAAGAGCGGTTGCCCACCCTCAAAGATGCCATCCTCACTATTAAGGTAGTACTTATCATCCATTATCCAAAATGTATTGTTTTGTCAGTATCAGCGCGAATCTGCACAAAAAGTGTAAATTATGACTACTAGCGTGTAAACCATACACAGAAGTATATCTACTGTTTTCTTTTTTTAAATAATCTGGCGGTACAAAGTTTTTGTTGTTATTTTTTTGCTTATCGCCTACTTTGTGTAACTTGATTTAAAAACATGATGCCTCAGCTCTTAGTGGTTGGGATGATAGTGATGGTCTGCCACAGACTAAAATTGCAGGTAGCGTGTGGGTTCCATGCATCTCCTGAGTTTTAAATTAGACTAAAGCTGACCTGCAAATACTTTATTGCATGTATGAACACTGGCAGTTAAATCGGTTAAATGTATTTCATTGTTATGAACTCTTTTGTACAGGCCTCAGACTACAGCAAAAAAAAGGAGGATGTACCTGATGAGCACAGACATCAGCAACAACATGACCCTAATGAGAATTCAACATTGCTAGAAAATGACAGTGTACTCCTTCCCCATGACAGAGTAGGCAGTGACTTCTCTTGGCTCCAGGCGCAAAGTAAGGAGGACCCAGCAGTCCTGAAAGCCGATGAGCTTGAAGATGAAGACTCATTCTTGTATGGAAATGAAGATACTGGAAGAAAACAAGCCAATAAAACCTCTACTTCACTACTTACAGCATTTTCCCAGATTGGAGAACATGCCAAACTACAGGAAATGGATAGTTCAGCCAGTCACCAACATCATCAAAACAAGTCCATATTTAGTAACTTTGGGGATTTGCTTGACCTGAAGCAACCCCTTCAAATAACTTCCTCGAGCGTAGCCTCTGGCAATCTGGACAGCAGTGAGGGTGAGAAGATCAAGAACATATTAAAAAGTCTGGGCACAACAGACATTAGCGAGTTTATGATTAAGATGCAAAGCCAAAAGGAGGGGATGCAGCTTGCTCTTGCATGTTCAAGTTCAGAGCGAACAGCAGCAAGCCTAGCACTGAGTAACCCGAATGTACGTCATGCTCTGGAGTCTTTACAGTTGCTGATAAAAGGTGAGAGTCCTTTATTTAATAAAGTCAAAGATTTTTCTTAATATTTTATAATTACTTACTGTACTTTCATACTGAAATCAACTTTGTTGATTGAGTTTATTTTGATTAATTTTGGTCATGCCAGGGGTTTTAACTGTATGTTAAAAATGTGTGCTTACAAATATTTTCATAGGCATGTTCATTTAGAATCATAAGATGTCAACTTAATATTGGATCTGTTTCTCTCCAGTTGTCAAGGATAAGATTTTGTGACAGCTGAACGTGAAGGTGTACCCAATAAGTTGGAATCTGATACCACCTGGCTTGATGAATTATCCTCTTTGTTCTTAATGATTTAATGCTTTCTGTGTAAAATACATAATTATGTTGTTTCTTTTTTAAGCAACAAAAGAGAAGCGGGAAAAAAGTGATGGCAGTGGCACATCTCAGACATTGTCTGATAAACACAAGGTAATGGATTTCCAAGCTGACTACTCAACATTTAGGGACTTTGTTATTTATTTAAGGAGCCACTGGAGGAGTTTTGGGATATCTTGTCAAAATAGACTTGACCCTCCCTTCGCCAGCATATAATATTCAAGGACCCTCCAAAATGATTGGGGGGAAAAGGCATGACCCTCCCCAACACTTGATTGATACCCTCTGGTTTGCGCTTGGCAAAGCCATTAGCCATTGTTTTTACAACCATGACACACAACTTAACCACTGCTTTCTCATGGAAACTAAATCCAAACTTACTACATTACTTCAAATACTGAGTAAGTCCTCTAGTAAACTACAAATCACATGAAAAAATAAAATAAAACATTCAGACCATTTAACAAAGCACTATGTGTAATAACAAATTCAACACATGAAGTGGTGCTACGGACTCATCACTAGGCTTTTTCAGTCATTTTATATTTTAGCATATAGGTATCACATTCGCTCTAGAATCTTTGCTACTGCCCTCTAGAAGCCCTCTACTGCCCTCTCTTTTGTTTCCCAGGCAGGTGATGATGAGGAAAGGAAGAAAGAGAAACTAGCCAGAACGAAAAAAATGGAATCATTGATGAAAGAACTGGAAGGATTGTTGAAACAGGATGGTAAAGCGGTTTCTTTATTGACAATATCATGCTTCCTGTTGAGTTTAGTATCTTCCACACGCTATGCTTCACTGCCTTTCTTGTCCCTTTGCAGGATTAAGTTTTCTGACACCAGTAATCGGGTTTTACTGCCAGAAATGTGAGGAGTTCATTGGAGATTTGAATAGTGCTGAAAACCATGCAGCCATCCACCGCCACGGCTACTCTAGCAGTGTAAGTCCTTTTTACCGCTGTGTGGTGATATTTTATATTTTCAGTCAACAAATCCCATGAAAAGGCCAAAACCAACAATAATGTGGTCTTACTAACACTTATTGAATTAAGGGTGTGCCAAATAATGCCGGTAACATTTTAAAGGATAAAGATACATACATACAGTACTGTGCAAAGGTTTTAGGCAGGTATGAACAAATGCTGTAAACTAAGAATGCTTTAAAAAATGGAAGTATTGAAACGCCCATATTATGCTCATTTTTAGGTTCATTATTGTATTTTGAGGTTGTACTAGAATAGGTTTACATGGTTTTATTTTCAAAAACCACCATATTTTTGTTGTTTGTTGTTAAAAGTTATCTTGAGACAGATAGAGTAGGTCTAGACCACACTCTATAATTTACAAAACTCTAACAATTCTAGTAATTCCCCCAAGAGCAAGAAACTAGTGTGTGTGACAGTTAGGAGGTAAAACTCCCTTCTTTTAGGAAGAAACCTCGGACAGACCAAGGTAGGTGTGTCTGATGGTGCCGGTTGGGGGTGTGATACACAATGGTAATTATAGTCACAATAAAGATAATGGAACAGTGACTACAAATGGTAGTCATAGTAGTTCATGTCATAGCAGGGCACTACAGGGAGTTACAAGGTGTAATGTGGCAGAGCAAATGCAGCATTTGGGGCGGCTGTGGCTCAGTGGTAGTGTAGCCTGCCAATCGGAAGGTTGATGGTTCGATCCCCGCCCCTGCAGTCATTGTCGAAGTGTCCTTGGGCAAGACACTGAACCCCGAGTTGCCCCCGGTGCTGCGCATCGGAGTGTGAATGTGTGTGAATGTTTATCTGATGAGCAGGTGGCACCTTGTACGGCAGCCCCGGCCACAGTGTATGAATGTGTGTGAATGGTGAATGTTTCCTGTAGATGTAAAAGCGCTTTGAGCAGTTGTTAAGACTGGAAAAGCGCTATATAAATACAGTACATTTACATTTGCATTTTATTGCATGACATGAGTATTTGATTCATCAGAAAAGCAGAACTTAATATTTGGTACAGGAACCTTTGTTTGCAATTGCAGAGATCATACATACAGCTGGGCAATACGGACTCTCAGCTCCCTCCAAAGATTTTCTATTGGGTTCAGGTCTGGAGACTGGCTAGGCCACTCCAGGACCTTGAGGTGCTTCTTACAAAGCCACTCCTTAGTTGTCCTCGCTGTGTGTTTTGGATTGTTGTCATGCTGGAAGGCACGTCATGCAATAAAATACAAATTAATTATTTAAAAATCATACATGTGATTTTGTCAATTTTTGTTTTAGATTCTGTCTCTCACAGTTGAAGTGTACCTATGACAAAAAAATTACAATTTTGTTACCGTATCACAACAACAGACGCGCAATCCTTGCGTTTTTTATTTTATTTCCCGTTTCCTGACATACCCTTTCCCTGGAATTGGGAAATAGTCTTGATCAGATTAACCCCTAGTCTGTCTGCTTTGAAGTAGTGTGGCCATAGACAAAGATTTTAACCTCTTATCATTTATTACTCAATTTTGTATCCTTCACCACTTTCTCACTTTATCAGCTATTTATACTGCTAAAGCTGCTTTTCATGCACATTCAACTTTAAAATGTTCCACATCTTTCATTCATTATGAGTTTAATGCAGCTTGTGAATTCTAAGGTACTTTTTGAAAATCTGATTTCCTCTTTTGACCCATTTGCCATTTTACCAACTTTATTCATTAAACTTTTAGCTACGTCTTTATCTAAATTAAAGCCGACAATTCAGTTTAGCTTCAGTTTTAACAAAAACGTTAATACAGTATTGGAATATTTAACATTCATATTAATAAGAACTTCAATTTCCACTTTTTCCTACAACTTCACCTTAAACACTGAAGCCAGCATTGTAGTGTAGTTACAAACCTTTAGAAAAACCTTAATAATCCACTTTTGTTTCATACATTATTGGTACTATTCAACATTTCAGTGAAATTCATGTTAATTAAAACAATTCCCAGTTTTTAAATTCCTCACTACTTTACCATCTAATGCATTTATGCATTTATCCAGTTTAGCTTTACCAATTTAGCTTTTCAGCTTTTAGTCATATTTTCTGCAGGAAATGCAGTTTCTAGTTAGCTATATTCACCACAATCTTGGTCATACCAGACCATTTAGGCTTTAGCAGTAAAGCCCCTGAGTGTATTGAAGTAAGCACGGGTGTGTTTAATTGCTTATCATTTTGTTTAATAAAGATTGTGTTAATTGTTTAATTAGTAATTTGAGGGAGAATTTTCAGTTGCTCTGCACATGGATTTGGTAAATTGACAAGTAAAAATGATTAGATTTTTTTCCCAACTAAATAGCTTTTTCTTTACTTTCAGGACAAACTTTAAATTTCAGACCCATCACATTATATGAAAAGCCAAATTTGTTGACCAGCATGTTGATACTACAGGGTTAAATGGCCACTTAAGTTGCAATCTTCAGAATCTTGGTTTTGAAATCTTGAAGACACCTGCGGTGAGAAACAGTAAATACATAATTATAACTGCAAGTGTGCTGTTGGTTCTCATTTCCTAGGGATCCAAACAGTGTTGCCTTATATTGATTTTTCCTGAGAATGTTGCCACAGACACCCAGTTCATAACACTGTAAATGCAAAGACTTTCATCTGTGGGCCATGGGCTTAATTCTGATTAGGTTACCTCATTTGGCAACAGATAGTGACTAATGTCTTAGAGATCATTCTCTTAAGGTAGCCATGAACTTATTGGTTTCTATGTCTCCATGCTGCAAAATTATTTTTTTAAATTTATTTTTAGCAGAAAATGCAGGTGGACAATCATTCTGGAGACAACAAGGGACACTCACGGCATGTTAGCAACAGCACTCAACAGCCACATACCTCAGACAGGAGAGATCCCAGGGACTACAGTTATGCTAGAGATTCCGGGGAATCACAGCGGAATCACAGAGACTACCAACGAGACTTGAGGCATGAAAAAGATCACAGAAGCAAACTCAAAGAAGACTGCAGAAGCCACAGGACGGGGCAGGACAACATCTCCTTGAAAGAGGAGATGAGGAAGGAGAGGATGCTCATAACAGTGTCCCGTGGACTGACACCTCAGAACCTTAAGGTAAACGAGGAGGTGAACAAGGAGCTGACAATTGGAAGCCACAGCAAAGTCAAAGTGGAAAACACAGACCGCAAGGACAAATCATCCAGGGGCAGCAGAGAAAAAGATGGCAAAGAAAAAGATGAAAGTAGTGATAGCGACGCCAAAGAAAAAACGCTGAAAGCAAAATCATCTAAAAAGAAGAAGAAGAAAAAGAAGGAGAAAAAGAAGAAGGATAAGTCGTAATTGTTGCATTATGTCTGTCACTTTCCATATTCATACTAGACGTATCCCTGGGATGGGGTTGGCAGCTTCTGGCTGCATAAAGTTTCTAAACTTAAAGATCCAAGTAATAAGTTATCATTACCCATTGTTTTTTTCTTTTTCTCTTTCCCCTTAGTCATTTTTTTTTTTTATTGGTTTGTTCAGAAGAAGGGGGAAGGCCTCAATGAGTGATTCATCATTGTGCTTAAAGGAACATACTGACATGTTAGGAAGTCAGGTGGTTTGCCGTAAGCCAAAAAATTCAAAAGGGAAGATTAATATAAATTAATTTTTTTTGCATCCAGTACAAAGACATGTCCTACCTAAAGTTAGAACAAAAGGCATCCTTGACTGATGTATAATTAATGCACAGAAATTAAATGATATTTTTTGGGCTGTGCATTTCTTTTGCTAAGTGGCTTCCAACAATTTTTTAGGTTTATATGGCATGCCGTAAGTAAGCCCTCACATCCTGGTTTTGTGTTTTACTCAGTGTTTTAATTATTTTTTTAAATTCACCTTTCTCAATACTATTACTACTGTGTACATATTTTTCAACGACTAACAGCATTGTAGTGTTAGAAATGGGATGTGTACTTTTTTTTTGCAGCTGAGTTTCCATTTTCTTTTTGTCTGTGTTTTTATTCAAAATACAAGATGATCCTGTGGTGACTTTTTAAATAAAGAATGTGTACAATTTAAAGAGTTAAATGTTATCATAATTCAGTGATCAGATTATACTTTATCTTTTTGCAGTTTGTTAGCCATAAGCAATTGCCCAAAAGGCAAAATTTTAATGGTGGGCAAAATACTTGACAGGTAGTTTGATATAAATTAATCTGCATTCGTGACTCTAGTAATGCTAAATTATGCTGCCATCATTATGTTCAGGAAACAAGTGTTTTCTTAATGTACCTCACATTAAGTCTATAAATGTAATTTCCACAAGTACAGTATTTCTGCAGCTTTGTCACAGTGTTCCTACTTGTTTATGAGAAGAAAAAAAAGGTACAATTTAGGCCTTTTTCCCAGGAGACATTTTGAATGGCCATAGTGGGGGGGGGAAATCTGTTCTTGTTATTCTTTTTTTTTTTCTTCTTTTTTTACCATCATTAAACAGTGAAACTATAGTTTAATTTCTCTAAACTCTTAACATAAAACTGAATTGTCAAAACTCTGCAAATGTCTTGTAAAATAAAACATGCAGTACTTCTCAACGTTCTCTTGTAAAACTTATTCCACTGAAACACTACACAGCTGTCCTATTTGTTTATTTAAGGGACAATGCACAATAACACCAGTCATACATGTAAAATGTAATTTTATGTAATTTATGAATAAAATTGCATAGTAATGGTTTCACATTTCTTTCATTTTATTTTTTTTCCCAAAATAGGTTACATTTTTTCGGACAAAGTATAAGGCTGTTGGCATATTCAGGGATGCAAACAATATCTGGCAAGCTTATATGACCATGAACAAAAAAGTGTATACATTACTTTTTTGACCTCACATCACATTTCTAGGTTACTTGGTTGTTTTACAGTACTCTAGCTGGACTTTGGCTGTATACATTCAGTTTGTTTGATGAATGACAACAGTTATAGAAATTGCTGGCTTCACACTTTCTTATCTGTTTTTCTAATTTTTTTCTTTGCACTGTGCAAAAGGGTGTTTTCTAATTCACATTATGTACAAGTTCTTACATTTATTCCGTGTAAAGCAAAGTGGCCAAGGTGAGTGTTGAAATCCAGGGCATACTGAAGAAAAGACTATATGAGATATACCCACAGTTGTGTTCAATATAATAGCAGTCCAACATCACTAACCTCATAAATCATCTTTTTGGGTAGAAGTGATATTTCTACGTGGCAAATAATTTACCAGTAAGTGTAGAGTCAAAGAAAACCAACATACCTAACAGTCATGATATGCATGCTGCTCTTTCTGTATAATTTACATCATAAATGCTGTTTCTGAGGCAGAACCCACTAATGCAGAGAAATTGTGGAATGTAGTTCAATCGTCATATTTTTTTGAACATCCTAATATTTGTTTTTCTTCATTTCTGTAAAGGTATAACACAAACTTGATCAATTTTGGTCATGTTTTGATTTTCAATTAAATTTTATTTGTAGTACCAGTTCATAAAGAGCGTTATCTCAAGACACTTTACATGTAGAGTAGGTCTAAACCACATAATTTATAAGGACCCAACAGTTATAGTAGTTCCCTCCACAGCAAGCAACAGTGGAGAGAAAAAAACTGCCTTTTAGAAAGAAACCTTGGACAGACCCATGCTCTTGGTAGGCGGTGTTGGATGTTCCGGTTGGGGTTGAAATGATGAGTGGCAATAACAGAAAAATAATGAAGGAGTGGCTTAAAAAATTGGCAGTAGGGTTTGTAGTTGTTCATGGCATAGCAGGGCACTGTGCGGCATTTCAAGGTCCAGCAGAGCGTAGCAAGATGTAACGGCATCGCAGGATGTGTAGCAGGACCACGGCGACAGCTGCAACCATGATTTTGATTAGGAATTGAATGTGCAGTGTTCCCAATGCATTAATATTATAAAATTAAAAGCTATTCTAAGATTTTTGAGCATTGTTCACTTTTTTACAAGCTGCTATTATTCTGAACACAACTGTACATCTTTTCACAGGAACAGAAAAAGTATAGGATGACACACAGTTAGGTTCGGAAATATTTGGACAGTGACACAATTTTCATAATGTTGGCCCTGTGCGCTAACACAAGGGATTTGAAAAGAATCGGTCGGATTAAAATCAGGTGATTGACTCTGCCATTGTAGAAGATTCCACTTCTTTGCCTTGAAAAACTCTTGAGTTGCTTTTGCAGTATGTGTTGGGTGATTTTCTATCTGTCGTGTGAAGCAACTTCCAATGAACTTTGTTAAATGTGGCTTAATATGAAGAAGGAGGTTCCTATAGACTTCAGAATTCAAGCGGCTGCTTTCATCTTCTGTCACATTATCAATAAACAGTAGTGACCCAGTGCCAATGGCAGCCATGCATGCCCATGCCATTACAGTGCCTCCACCATGTTTCATACATGATTTGGTGTGCTTTGGATCAAGAGCCGTCCCAAGCCTTCTACATACTTTTCTCTTACCATCTTTCGGGTACAGAAATACAGCTTCTAAATGAAAATGCCACACCTGAAATCAACTCCTGACCTAATATCTGCCTAATTAATAATGAAATATGAAGGAATAGCCCACATTTGGTCATGAAACAGCTTTGGACTCACTTGTCCAAGTACTTTAAATCCTATGAAATAAGGGGACTATCTATTAAAATGTTTACAATTCCTAAATCCTTCCTCCAATTTTTATGTAAACACACTCAAATTAAAGCTGACAGTCTTCACTACAATTTCTTAATGATTTCATTTCAAATCCATTGTGTTAGCGCACAGGGTCAAAATTATGCAAATTGTGTCACTGTCCAATATTTCTGAACCTAACTGTATAGGATGGGGAGCGATTGATCTGGTCAAGTCTGGCATTTAACGTATGGAAAGCAGCCTCCTGCTAGGCACGAAAAGGTGAATTCCTGTCTCCTACCCCCTGGTGTCTTAGGCTGAATCTCATTTCTCTCTTACCCCTACCCCTTACCCCTTCCCCTCGTTTTTGCGCGTTCACGCGGGACCTAGTGGTGTCCCAATAAGTTTTGTGATCGAGGGCTAAGGGGTGCATGGTCCTAGAAACCATAGACAGTGTAGGAAAAAATATAGGGAGAACCCGAGCATACTTGAAAACGAGGGGTAGGATATACATTGTGCAACAGGCAACAATGGCTGCCGCATTAAACAGAGAGACTCATAAATGTAAGTATTTTCGGCTTTTAAAACTAACTTTTTAAAAATCGCTAACTTGCAATGCTAATGCCAGGGCTGCCAACTCTCACGCATTGGCCGTGAGACACGCGCTTTTGACTGGTTTCACACGCTCACACGCCACACCCCCGATGTCTCACGCTGAAGTGTCAACCCGGTCGGTCAAATTTCTGAAAGATGAGTTTATTTATAGAACTACCTGTTGAGCCACTCGTGATCAACTAGTTGTGCTTTCAGAGACTGTGTGGGGGTTCAAGAGCGCTCCCTGTCTGTGGAAGTTTCGAAATGTCGCAAATTGAGAACATTTTTTTTACAATCCATCCCATGTGCATTTCCCTGGCTTCAGGTATGTGCTCTGAGTATCACATACTGTCCGTCGCTTGGTGACCACTCTCTCTGTGAAAATAGAGGTGAGCAGCGCGGCTAATGTAGCAAGTTCAGTTCATGTTAGTGGACTCGCTCTGCCGGGGGCAGTGACGCGTTGCATTCGTGTAGACCTCCGATGATGAGCAGCGTACAGCCTCCTCTAAACTCTGTCAGAGACCAGAGACCCAAATGGGCCTCTTTGTCTGTCAGACGGTCTGAATGAGATCCGCCATATCAGCGGAGCAATAACATGCACAGCAGACTATATTACAACTCTCCAAATCTCAAACAACAGAGATGGGAGGAGTTATATTTTGAATGTGCACAAAGTTGTAAATATGAGCAAAAATCTGATGAAACACATCTGAGCTATACTATACTATATATACAAAACTATATAAACTATACTATATATTTACGATACTGCAACGTTGGGCCACTATTGTGCTTCTCTAACCTCGTTGCATCTCTAAATGAAACTGTAAATAATTAATTTGATGTTTTATAAAATGAACAAAGAGTCTTCATTTTCCCAAAAAGTAAATACAGTAAGTGGGGTACAGAGGATGAGGGCCAAACATTACTGAACCTTGGCCCAAAGGTTAAAGGATAAGAATCTATGTAACTCAATGGTTCTTATTCTTTAGAATTTCAGTGGTCTTAGTTTATCCCTCAACATTAATTTAAATTTGGGTCCCTGGTCCCTACACCAGGCAGGGAACCCTGGACCGGTTCACCACAGACCCAAATCTTCTAAGCTGTTGCTGACATATGCCAGTGTCTCTTCATGTGGCTCATTATGTTTGGCACATTGTCTGCGTCAGTTCTTATATCATTAGAAGTTAATAATGATAATAATATAAATGCTAAATGCCTTAATACCTGTTGATACTACAACAACACAAAGTCTCTTAACCCTACAGTTTTGCACATATCATGTAAGACTTGATTTCTCCATCTTTTTGCAAAAAAACTCTCCAGAAAGTGCCATTTAATGGTTTATTTTTCAAATTTTTTTCCTGGGGGGGCATACCCCCGGACCCCACTAGGGAGAGCCCCATCCCCCCCACATATAGCAAATCCCATTTTAAACCCTGAAGGATAAAGACCCAAAGAAATTGCTTTGTACACGGCAAAATATGGGTTGGCCCCCCCAAATCTCACTCCAAGGTTTGGGGAAAAGTTGGCAGCTCTAGTACTGTACTATTCATCCTGCACACACGTGTATGTGAAATCGTGTTTATTTATTGTTTGTTTTGTCAGAGATGGACATTTGAGTTTCAGGTGGATTTGAACGTGCTTACAATTGACAAACATACAAGGCGTGTATTTTGTGGGAATCAAACAAAATAAAGACAATTTCTGAGCAAGAAAACTTGTGAGGTATTTGCACGCAGTGTGGTGTGGTCACCAGTTGATCTAGCTGCCTCTTCATTTTCAGAGACGCTGTGTGACGTTTGAGTTGATATGAAGCCATGCCCAGCAGTAGACTTTTTCTGTTTAACCGAGACATGGCAACAGTCCAACATCTTTTCTGAACTCAATGAATCCACTCCTAGTGGATTTGTTTACATCTGTCAACCCCGTGGCTCTGGCAGGGGAGGAAGTCTCGCGATAATCTACAGCGATAGAATCTACAGGCCAGGGATTGAATCCCCAACCTTCCGATTGGCAGGCAACCACGCTCCCACTGAGCCACAGCCGCAGTAATTGTCATTAACGTTAATTTAATTGAAAACTTAACACAGATTGAGTGAAATCAGCCGCATAGTATGTAGTGATGTAGGGGTAATATTAATGACGTGTTAAAAAAACTGCTATACCATTAACTTTACTAAATGTTAGATTAATCATTGCCAAAAGACGACAAAGAATCACTCGAATCACTTTAACAAGTTAACTTGATAAGGAGTCAATTATATACACTGCAATGTGCACAGAGACTGACTGAGGCGCAAACTCCACAGTCTCCACTTTATACATAGAAACACACCTCCCCTCTCCATGGTCACAATGCCCTAAACAGTTGCACTATCTCAAAGGCAATTAAAAACTCATGATGGCATAGCAACAGGAGGAAAGTGGAGAATGTATGTAAAGGTATGTGACCCTGGGCGCTTCAGACAAAGATGGCTATTAGAACACACAAAAGTAAGAGACATTTACTTTAAAAGTAACATTTTTCCAACACTAAACGTCCTATTTGAGGTAAAATATCAACTAAAAATGCTGTTAACAGCTAGCTAGCTATCACCAATAACTGACATCTCAGCCGGTCCGTTAAATTACTAGGTAACATAACTAGCTAGCTAAGTCTCAAACTTCGCTGTAATCAAGGCCTAGAAAGTTAAAGAAGTGGACCAACAGATCCCGTTGTTCTGAACGGACACCGGTGAAGTAAAATAGACGCACTTTTCCGGTGATGGCTAGGCGTTACTGCGCAGCCTCCAACTGAGCTTGAGGACGTAGTTGTGATGTGGAAAACATGTCTGAAAGTTTAATTCCTATCATTCCCAATCAGCAGTGACTGAGAGCGTAGGTATATGTTTGGAGATTACATAGGCACAGGCTAATTACTGCTAACTAACAGGCTAGTTAAAGTTAGCAATTAAACCTAAACAGCTGATGTAAGTCAAAACTGTCTGCGTGCTTCTCCTGGCAATACGGGGATTTGTCAACTAAGCGACAGAAAATCAGGTTATGACACAATCGTTAGCCTATTTTTACAAAAACGTCTGCTACGGAGCCATAACGTGAGCTACAGGGTAATGGAGACTTTAATACATTGTTGTGTTTCTTTAGAAATAAACAATGCACAAATATTGACTGCCATTCATTATTGCGCCACTTTGACAGCAATTAACCGTACATCTGACATTCTAAAGACCCTATTTGTTTGTTGTTTATTTCTAAAGAAACACAACAATGTATAAAAGGCTCCATTACCTTGTATCTCACATTACGGCTCCATAGCAGACGTTTCTAACCTAAAAGTCAAGGTGCTATACTTTAATGAACTCCTAGAGATTTCATCCGATGGACTTCAAATTTGGTCTGTAGGCCTACCATCTCAACACTTTAAAGATGAACAGTTATTAAAAGAAAAAAAAATTCAAATGGTGTAGGCGAGGCGGCCATTTTGAGTGTTTAGCAATGAACGAGAAAGTGGCTGCAAACACTAATCCAACCAAAACTGATGAGGATTGCATCACACCAAACTGATCCTGCAGCACAGATGATGTTTCTCTATTTTAAAAAATCCATACATTTTTAATTTCTTTTCTACAGTGTAAATTGTCACATATGCTTGAAATTTCCGTCAATAAACAAGGGTCCAGTTTATAACAACTATTGACTTTTGGTCATAGCTCACCCTGCTGGCAACAGGAAATCAGCCTTACAAACATCATGTGATTTAGAAAATGTGTGGTCTAATTGTGAAACTGAGCCGGCCCCTATGCTTTAACCACACCCACATACTCAGGCCACACCCCCTCGTATAACATTTGAACCGTTTAAGGTAGAGTCTTGTGGGGGGTGTCATTGAATTCAGCAGAGAGTTGTGGAGTTGTGAGAGTGGTGTCTGAGTGCCACGCAAATGCACGGTTGCAAGGAGCGGGATCCGCCAGTTACCCCCACACGCACAGATTGGCATGAAACTGTCCAACCCCAACGACATGAACACACCAATGTAGTCATAGCACCCCCTTGTGGCAAGTTTCCATGTGCAACATTGACTTTTGGCAATAGTTAATAATCACCCTTATATGATAAATATCATCCTATATACATAACTTATAATGTGTGGTCTACATGTGCTAATGAGTCACATGTAGACTCATTAGTTTCCTTTTCATTGGTGGCGATTTGCAGTGTTTGACTGCACAAATGCACATTTGGAAGGAGTGCTGTCCACAAGTAACCCTGACACATGCAGAGGAGCGAGGGCGAGTGTGTGTGTGTGTGTGTGTGTGTGTTTGTGTGTGTGTGTGTTACCTGGGGAGCAGGATGACCAGGGTTACCTGGCTTCACACTGTTATTTTCATTGTTGTCCAGCAGATGGAGATAGATTCTCATCTATAAATATATATCTATACACATAAGGAAATAGACAACACATAGTTGAGATTAAACAAGTGACTTCTTCTCAAAACACTAATGAATGTTAAAATCTACTGTTACTTTTCTATTGAAGAAATTCTTCATAATTACAATATTTAGCAGCTTTGTCATGAAATGTATGTTCAGTGACATGCAGTTACGCAACATTAGACAGTTTGGTGATTCAGGTTTTGCTGCATTCCCATCTGTGTTTCAGACCCCACCCCTGTCTGTAACAAGGTTTTGTTTAAAGAGTGGGAAACACCTTTTGCTGCCTTTGTTGCTTTCACTTAGACACTAGTCTCCATTAGTCTCAGACATTAGGAAATACATCAAATGAGCATAGTAGATCAAGTCATTTTGTTTTTAATTGATGTGGAATCAAATGACACTTTAAAATAGACGTTTCTCTCATGGTTCGAAACATACTGAGAATCCTCACCTTAAACCTGTAGATTTATCCTGTAGATGTAAAAGCGCTTTGAGCAGTTGTTAAGACTGGAAAAGCGCTATATAAATACAGCACATTTACATTTAAGCATCTTAAAGCAAAAGAAAGATTATTTTCAGAAAAACTGTGATCGTTGGCTTTAAATAGGTTCCTCATATGTGACATGCATGTTTTAAAGGTATCCTTTGACGTTTTTCTGCACACCAAGTTTATTTTTATACTTAGTGTTTCTCACCGCTAAGGTTCAAGATTTTTTAATTGTGACACCAATTTTATATAAAACTGGGCAACTCCACCCACTAATGTGCTGTGCTTGGATGTTCACACTACCCTTCTCAGCGCCTTACAGGTTCATGTTTGTTGTGTCTAGCAAGCCGATATCATCAAGACGGTTGTCAAATTCTTTTTGACTACAAAAATTGATGACTAATTGTTTCAATTCATGTAATTTGCTTTTTTTCTAAATTTGTAGACCAGCAGTTACAGTTCAAATCTGGTTAGTTAATTTTTCAGTCAATTTAATGTGTGTCACGTGAAATCATGTAAAAATACATTAAAGTGAACCCTGTGAGTTAATTTCATCTCTCCAATAAAAAAGCACTGTGCTCATTTTGGATCCTAATGTCATGGGTGTTGTCATTATCTTTGGATGAGTAACAAACCACTGATTCCTGTAAAGCAGGGTTTTTGGGTGAGTTGATGCTTGCTGCAGTCTGCCTGATTAGCAGTGACTTTGTTTTATAGCTAGAAAGCTGATAAGACCTGCAAATGTGTGTATTTGCTTATTTGCTTCTATTTGCATTGGAATGGAGGATGCTCCGCCTAGCTTGGCTATGGGCTCTACTAACAGGCAGAGTAGTGTCTGAACCTGAAGGGAAAAACAGAAAACATTAACCACACATCGTCAGACCTTGATATTTCAAGACTGGATACTGTTCTATTATTTTATTGAAATGCACTTTGGGTTCATAGCTCAAATGTAAAATGTAATGCTTGCCCTGGCTTCTCTGTTTTGAAGGTGGATTTGCACCCTTTGTTGACTAATGACTGTAATTCTAAAGAAGAATGACACCTACACTCACAGAGCCATGACAATAGACTAGTAGTTAAACACACTAAGAAAGGATAAAGAGAGGTTAAGGTGTAGGGTGTGGTCTTAAGCTTTAGAGATAAACAGCAGACAGGCATTGTCCTTAGGTAGTTTCGCCTAAGGACAGGGGAATTGAGAATGCAAAGAATTTCCATGGAGGGAGAAAAAAGCACTTGCTTATAGCTTGTCAACTGATTTTTTTATTCCCAGGACCAACGGTACTGGTTTTCTATACTGTCCAAGAGGATTGGCTCCTGATGAAGATGCTTGAAAACAGCTCACAAACACACAGTTTAGTTTTTGAAAAGGCTCAGTGATTTTTTACAACAGTTGGCAACTGTAATTTTATTTTACAAATGTTACACAAACACAGATCTAGATGCTTATATTTGTGAGCAATGGCCCCTGAGTATCACGTTACATTAAGGTACACAAAAAAGTATAGTTACTGATTGACTGTATTTCAAGCACTTATGATTAGTTATCGTTAAACAGACTTACTGGTCGGTAGTTACTGTTAAATGAATAACGAATGATTAGTTAAGCATTTACTACCATTGATACTGAGTGGTGGTTAATCATTAACAAATGATTACTGTTAAATTAACGAGTAACTAATTATTAGTTAATTAGTAGTTACTGATTGACTTTGATTCAAGTACTTAATGATCATTTACTGTTAAACAGACTGGTAGTTACTGATGAGTGATGAATGGTTAGTTAATGAGCAGTTACTGATTGACTGTGATTCTGTTGTGGTTGGGGGTTTGTCTCCAGTTTTGTAGCTCCTTTTTGTGTTTTCCACGTATAGTTTCTCTGTTGGCCCTGCCTCTCTCTTTGTGTTTCCTGTGTTTTCCCCTTCCCCTCCTGACTACTGCTGCCAGTTGACTACACACACCTGCACACACAATCCAACATCACCTCTCCCACCGCACACACCTGCCAGTCATCTACAATCAAGCCCAGTACTTCAACCTTCAAATCTTCGCTTGATCGTTGTCTCAGCCACCCTGGTGAAACACACCACAAGCTCTCTTGTAGTACTTTGTTTTATTTACCTGTCTACCTGTGCCCTTGGTCCCGTTTTTGGCATCCGCCACCTCGCACCTTCCTTTTCTTAACGTTTTCAGAGAGCCTTTCAAGCGACAGAACTTTCTACTCATAATAGAGCTTTGACAGAGTGTTCCTGTATTAGTGATGACTGACTGCTGGTAGTCTGAGTCCACAAAAAAGGGAACAGCTGCTCTTCTCTTTCTCCACCTCTGATGCAGCTTTATCTTCCGTGAGGTCTGGTCTCCTTGACCGTATGCTGTTGGTATGCCACATCGCAACTGCTGGGCTGGGGTCAGAGCCTTTGATTGAGGGGCAGGACAGATGGACAAAGAGCAGGTCTCACATTTGAGACAGGACCACCAATATGACTTCCCTATATTCATTACATTAAACCCACACTCACAGTCTGCTGTTGATGCAAGCATGCAGAACACCAGATCCACAAGGTGCCAGGAAGTCAGGGAATGTTTCTCTCAGCATCCTGTTAACTTCAGTCCAGGTGTTTTTCTCCAGTGTCTGTGGCTGAGGCAGGACTTGATGATGGTCCACTGGTCTGCAATCAGATCGACATCAACTCCAGAAGAGTATATATCTTGAAGTGACTTCCACTGTCCACTTCTGAGTCACCAAAGTCTGAAATTAATTATAAAAATAAAAAAAATAAAAAAATGATATAAAACGTAAACTTTTAGTTTGTAGTAGAAGTGTATGTTGTTTTGAGTTTAATGTTTTGACAAATTTTAAAGGTGTTCTTTAATAAAAAAAAATACATAACTGTTCTCTGGCATTAAAAAAAATGTACATAATAATGTACCTAAAGTTGATGCAATTCACTTTGAGAGGCTAACCGGCACTCTTTTCTGGATCAGGTCATTGTTGGAAGCTCACTATCTTTGTATCACTCAGGATTCCAAACCCCACATCCGCAAATCTATTGTCCATGCTGTTGGTCAACTTGTCCAGAAGTTTGTCTTTTTTAACCTTCATGTGGCTGGTGTCACTACTAGGCTCGTTCGAGATGAACTGCGGCTCGCCTGTAAAGTGGACGAGAGCAGGCGGAACCAGCGGGGGCGGGGACAAAAAGCTGCGGTAAAGTCGGACAGTTTCCAGCCGATTCCAGACGCCTTCAGACTGGACAGGAAGTGACATAAACACTGTGGTGCTGTTCCGATTTAATAAAATATAATCAGACCCACATATCAGCTTGAACACTGTCTCCAGTTGTTTTAATTATAACAGAGTAGCTGGCAAAGTGCTCTAAATGTGATCTTTTGCTGATTTTAATTAACAACACACTGTAGATGATCCGTGATCTGATCAGATTTAGTCTCTCTGACGTCTAAACGTTACAATCAGCCACACAACACGTGTTCTGTACAGAATAAGTCTTCAAATC
>NC_048423.1:21124403-21127946 GCF_013103735.1 Etheostoma cragini
CGTCAGAGCAAGTCGGGATCAAGTCGGACAGAAATCTAACCGGCATGCAACGGGCGCCGATCGCCGGTGATTGATTCTACGCAGACCTGGCTCATCTCGAACGAGCCTACTGTGTCACAGGTGAACACCCTGGTAGGTGTTCGAATTCATCCCTTCTTCAGCACCGATACAGGTGTATAATCAAAAAATACTTTTACTATATTAATAAATACTTGTTTCAAAAACACATCAAGACTTTTTTATCATTACAATACAATCACAATGCGTGGTTCAGTGAATACATACTGTGGATAAAGAATGTTCTCATCAGAATAAATGCATTTAATACATGTGCATAAAGAGTCATAACAAGAGGGAGGTCACATATTAGGAGGTACAATTGGACTAGGTCTTAGGAATGGAAAACCCTTAAGCTTAAGCAAATATTAATAACATTTTTCAAACTAGAAACAGTAATCAATCTGTATTCCTGTATTTGTGGATTACAGCCTGCGTGGAGATCAGGCTACTCTGGACATCAGCTAATTTTAAACACGACTGCTGCAATTTCACTGATAGGTTGCTAAGATGAGTCATGCAGGAAGCTGCACCTCAATAGATGAGAGACTCACCTTGTACCTCCTACTCTGGTGGGCATCAGGGGTTTTATCCCTAGCACTTAGAAACTGTTCTTTAATGGGCTCTGTTCAGTGTTATTAATATTATTACTGGTAAAGTTACCGGGTACCGGACATTTTCTCACCGATTCCCAACTCCCAATATGCACACTCACACACACTGTACAACTGTAATTGTACTGTAGTCTTAGCCTACGTCAGCGTTGCATTATCTTATCCCATCCCAGTTTAATACTTACTTGCACACCCAAACGTAGTCAGAGTAGGGCCTCATCTTCTTTCTGATCGCATTTCCGTTCCGAACCAGCAGGCGCATCCTCTCAAACTGAGCTGCCTTCATGAACGTCATTGCCTTGATCGCAGCGGTCTTCTCTGGAAGAGCGGTCTGCTAGTTTGCAACTTATCGTGTGTAGGTGGCTTACAAAAGGATTTGAATGACTGAATGAATGAGGATGAATGAATGTTAAAAAATGACTTGAATGTTAAAAAAGGCTGTTGGACCATGAAGACAAATAAATAAATAAAACGGAACATGAATCTCACAGATATATTTACATATCGCACACACAGCAATACCAATCTGGCAACAGAATGGTTTGATTGCGCAATGACCTTGAAAAATTCTGGGCTTCTAGATTTTGATACAAAACCTTCTGTAAGGGATAGAAAGACAACAAAGACAGCACTGTTAGTTTTTAGCTGCAAAAACACAGTTTGTTTCTGCTAGTTAAATTATTAAGTTACAAAGTTATGAAGCAGAAGTGCCCTTTGGCTTCATATATGATGCACTTGACCTCAGAAGGATAAAATGGCCCAAAATGGTCTACGTTGATTAGCGAACCCTAAGCCTATCTTTTCCAAATTTGGTACAGAGCCTCCAAACGGCATGCCAAACAATCATCACAGGTTTGATGTTATAGCATTTACGGTGGCAGAGATATTGCAATTGCAAATTTACCATTTAAATACATTGAGTTTGTAGACAAAACCAATAAACACTGATTATAGCGAACCCTAAGGGCCAATATACACCAAAATTTAGCACAGAGCATCGGGCTGGGATTGGAAAAACTGCCCTCAAGTACTTGCTGATAACATTTAATTTGGCCGAGATATAATATATGTGTTTGGCAGCTTGCTAGACAAAATTTGTTTGGTTGTCATATGTGCATACTTTAACATAGCATAATTCTGTGAATAACTTTTTGTTGCGGCCATCTGGAGATCCTCTCCACCAGGTTTTGTGCAGATTTGTCGCCTAGAACGAGTTAGAATAAGTTGGTATAGCACTTAGCGTGGTATTGTGAAGAAAACCTTTAGCAGAAATGGGCAGGGCCTATATCAGGAGACTTAGCTTGATTCAGTGAGCACATGGATGTGAAGTTTTTAATGTGCGATGTGTAATGTTAAACGCAAAAACACATTTGACATCACTGTAGTGCCACCAAGTGGTTCACATGTTATTTTTGGTAAGTCAGGTCAACTACCCATTGTACATCTACCCTATTAATTCAAGGATATTCACTTTAGTGTAGGTGGTTAATTAAAACGTTTGTCCCATAGGCGACGCCCACTGTAAGGGTCGCCTCACGAGGGGCCCTAGATGGTATCCATCAAATTTTGAAAATACTGGATGAGCCGTTCATGAGATTTAAACATTTTGTACTTGTAGCGCCCCCTAGTGGCCAATATTTGGTAAATTTGTTTTGGCGCCTCAGAGTGTCATACCAAAGAATAATTTAAAGTTTGGCTTTGACAGCATTTATTTTGGCCAATAAATTGCAAAGTTGATGTTTTTATAGTTAGCTACACTTATTTGTTTGTGCGTAATATGCACAATTTTTATTCTATAAATATTCTTTTAAGAACTTTTTGTCAGGTCCGTCTGGAGATGGTATCTGGCAGATCAATCGCATGGTCTACGAGGAGTTTGAAAAAGTTGGTTTTTGATAAATCATAATTTTCCCAATTTAATTTAATTCCCAATTTAATAAAATATAATCAGACCCACATATCAGCTTGAACACTGTCTCCAGTTGTTTTAATTATAACAGAGTAGCTGGCAAAGTGCTCTAAATGTGATCTGTTGCTGATTTTAATGAACAACACACTGTAGATGATCCGTGATCTGATCAGATTTAGTCTCTCTGACGTCTAAACATTACAATCAGCCCCACAACACGTGTACTGTACAGAATAAGTCTTCAAATCAGACAAATAGCAATTAAAATCCCTCCGATTAAAAAACTACAAAAGTTTATATGAAACGTCATTGTGGTTTAAACCAATCAGGTGTTAAATCAGCTGGTTAAGTCCGCCTGGCTCTTGCAGTTGGTGAAAAGCAGGCTCGTTCGAGATGAGCCAGATCTGCGCAGAATCGATCACCGGCGATCGGCGCCCGTTGCATGCCGGTTAGATTTCTGTCCGACTTGATCCCGACTTGCTCTGACGTCATGCACACGTGGGCGACGGGAATTGCAAAAGAGATTGCATGTAGAGCACTTTGCCAGCTACTCTGTTATAATTAAAACAACTGGAGACAGTGTACAAGCTGATATGTAGGTCTGATTATATTTTATTAAATCGGGATCGCACCACAGTGTTTTTGTCACTTCCTGTCCAGCCTGAAGGCGTCTGGAATCGGCTGGAAACTGTCCGACTTTCCCGCAGCTTTCTGTCCCCGCCCCCGCTGCTGCCGCCTGCTCTTGTCCACTTTACAGGCGAGGCGCAGTTCATCTCGAACGAGCCTAGCAACTGCGCCGACTGCGTCTCAGAACTGCGGCCGCCTTGCTCTCGTGAGATTACCGTTGCCCACGTGTGCATGACGTCAGAGCAAGTCGGGATACTATCGGACAGAAATCTAACCGGCATGCAACGGGCGCCGATCGCCGGTGATCGATTCTGCGCAGATCTGGCTCATCTCGAA
>NC_048423.1:21128046-21142605 GCF_013103735.1 Etheostoma cragini
AAGTCGGGATCAAGTCGGACACAAATCTAACCGGCATGCAACGGGCACCGATCGCCGGTGATCGATTCTGCGCAGACCTGGCTCATCTCGAACGAGCCTACAGGTGCAACGCATTAGGGCAGGGACAAGCGGGAAAATCTACAACAGAAAGTAAAACACACAAGACAACACAAAAGACGACTCCCTCTGGAGGCCGGGATGGCCGTCGAAGCAGGTCCTGCTTACTGCTTCCTTGTCCTTCATGATATCTTTGCTTTCCACTCTGCAGAGAATTTACTGTATGTAAAACTGTATGTGCAGTATAGTTACTATGACAAAATTTACAAAATATTGTAGAAAAACATGATATCCAACCTCATTCATACAACACACTGCAGTAAATGGATGGCTTAGCGCTACAAATGTTTTTGCATTAGCCTATGTAGTCAGTCAATAGTTGCATGTAGATTTTTTGACCACACTGTAACACATTTGGGTGTAGATTTAAAAGTAAATACCTGGCAAAAAAGTTTCCAATAAAGTCTTGTAGAAGTGCTGTTAATTATTATAGAAAAAAATACAGTGTATTACAGGATACCATTTACAGGTTTTTGTTGTGTATAAATTACAGTAATTACTTGTTAACGGAAAAACACGATTAACTGTAATCTTTTAATCTTGAATTCTATTAAAATGAAAGAAGTTACCTGGCAACTCGAGTTGCCAGTACATAGTTGTTAATACTACCCAATACAATATAATGATGTAGAACATTTTTGCAGTTAAGTCTCGTTTTTTACATTAACAGCCATGCACATTTTTTTAATTTTATTATTATTATAATATAATTGCATGTTAGAAAGTGTTGACACCATTGAATTAGATTCTCTTCAACTGTTAATAAAGTCATAATTGCAACATAAAAAAGCTTGTATTAAAATCAATAGATTATTATGCAAGCATGTTTTGACAGTTAAAAAAAACAGATAGTAGTTTAAACGGCATAAAAGATTACCTTTTCAGTCTTAATTTCAAAATATAAGAAAAAGGTGAAAAATAAAGGATTAAGAACAACTGTCATTCATATAGCATGTAAGGGAAGAGTTCTCAACTTGGCATGTGACTCAACAAACTCTAGATTTTTGGTTTGGCTTACGATACATCCAATGTAGGCAAAGTTACCACATGCATACACTTCAAAGGCAACGATGCATCTATATGTTCTTCTATTGTAAATGAACGATTTTCTGTTTGAGCAAAACATTCATTGCAACTATATGACCGCCTGGTAAAGCTAAATCAGTATTTTTTTATTTATTTTTTTGCTAACTCAGTAACTGAGTTAGCAAAAAACAAAAAACAAAAACAAAGTACAGCACTATAAAGAAAAGACCTTTTATGACAGCGGGTGTGGTAAAAAAAAACTACTGCTTTTGTCCATAGCGGCCGCTAAAATCAACACAGACTGAAAGTTACAAATAGCCACTTTAATATAGAGATAATGTGCTGATTTTTGTTTTTCCATTGACCAATCGATTGGTTGAAGAGTAAGAAGACTTTCTGTCAATCCTGATTGTTTTCAACCCTAGAAATCAGAGAAGTCCCCACCCACCACAACGGGAGGTGGGAGCACTCTTTCAACAGAGTTTCAGTCTGAGTTCCTCTTCTCACAGCCTGGGCAACAGACTCATCACAGCATGACTCACAAGGCCTCAAGGGCAACACACACTCACACACACACACACACACACACACACACACACACACACACACACACACAAACACACACACACACCCAGGAAGTTGCATAAAGGGAGACTATCGGACTATAGTTTTAAATCATCATGACAGTGTGATTACATACGTATTACCCATGGTTTTATCAGTCAATTTACCAATGACATAGTAGCTTTTACTGAACACTGCATTGTGCATCATACGATTCTTTGAAATAAGTTTCTGTCACAACATAAAACTTACAACAACACATGGACAGAAGTGTTGGCTGGGCAGGCTAAAACATCCCTTATTTCTCTTTATTCATTGATTTTAACTTTAATTCTGCTTGACATTTTATTGTATTTTAACTTCAAGTGATTCTTCTTAGATTAATTTTAGTCATTGTCATTCATAGTTTTTTCTGGGTACAAATATTTATTTTAGTTAGGTGCAGATGTAATAGCACAAAAGTGTTTGGTTTAGCAAGGGTTTTAGGTATGCCCTTGTGCTTGTTTTTTCTGTTTTGATTATTGCAGTGTTTAGGCTTAATGTGGAGTCAGTAGGCCATTTGCCTGGCCAAACCACCCCTTTTTGTGAAAAGCTACAGCCTTTATCTGTTGACTTGCCTGTGTTGGTGGGAACCTTCTTGTTTTGAAACTGACAAATTCAATGACAGATTGAGTCTGAACTCAATGTATTGAGGGTATTCTCTGGATGAAAGTGCCAAGGTGGCATTGCTGATAATTTTGCTTTCAATTGCTCTTCTATAGTTTATATTTTTACTTCTATTTTTGTTTCAGTTTTATATACCTTTTTTACATTTCTATTTATCCGTACTGCAAACTAAACTTCCTGTCTGGGAAATAAAGGCTTATGTTATCTTAATAGACAACTCCAGCTTGGACAGGGCACTTACTCACATGTTTAGAAGAACATTTTGCATTTTACTCATGAAGATGAAGCTTGTCTATTTCTAATCTACTCTTCTATGCAAAAATACAGACACATAATTGAAGTTTAGTGGTTAGGCAGTATGTGCTGTATGTGCTAAAACAATTATTCAAGAAAAGTAAGGTGATCTTTTACCGCTCGTCCCCTCCCCTTTCTCATCCCCCCACTGCATTGATGTGGCTCTTCAGGTGAAACCAAAGCACAACACACATTCCAGGAAAAGCAATCAAGATCGGGCCTGTCCTCAGTCAACACACACACACACACACACACACACACACACACACACAAACACATACACACACACACACACACACACACGCAGGAGGTTGCATTAAGGGAGATTATCAGAGTAGTTTGGTTTCAGAAGCCAGAGTTTGTCGGTGTATGCATGCATTGTGATCATGTTAATGTACATATGCAAAGCTCTATTCATAAAGTGAATGGCTTCTTTTCCATTAGGATTTGATGGGCCCTAAAAGCTTATGAATGGCTTGATGATGGGCTTTCACTGTAACAGGAAGTCCAGTGTTAGGATGATGGAAGTGCTTTTATAATGTAGTCAGCTGCAGACACATAGATAAACACTGGACTCCTCTACAGAGACAGAGGGACACAGAGAGCTTATGTATTGTACTCCCTAGGAGTATTTCCTGTAATCCCACTGTGCATTATCACTCAGCAGGAAGTAAGATCTGTCTGCTGGCACCTAATTCTTTTACATTACATTGTCACACTTGAGAAATGTGGATGTATCATGATGTATCTGCTTTATTAATAACTTAAATGGATTTTGGTTGTAAAAGGTATGTCTTTTTGAAACTGTCCTCCAAAAAATAACCCCATTGGTTGTTTGTACAAGCAGCAAATACAACCCATATTCATGTCTGAAGTAAGCCTTGGCGCCCCCCTGCTTGTGGTAATTATGACATGAGAAAAGCAGGAAGTCGTGTAACATAGTAATAAGATGTGGTATTTACGTCCGTTGAGGGTTGCCAGGTGGGAAGGGAATGGGAACAAAACTATTTCATATTCTGCTTTACCTGTTGTACAAAGGACATCAGGGAGAAATATATACTGACAACTAGACTTGTACTGAAGTTCGAATTCAAAATACTGGAGAGAGTACTCTTCCCCAGCCCCTCCTTCACAGACTCAAAGCTCACAGAGGTTAATGCTGAAGCCAATGCCAATGTTAGCTTGATGCTGGCTGAACTTAACTGCAATGGTTGCTAAAAAGACTTTGACTCTGTACCCAGGTCACAGTCAGTTTTTGTCAACTAAACTTATCTGCTACGACAAACATACTGTATATCAACAAAGAACTATGTAATGTTACTCTGTCTCTACGGTAATAAGATCTCACAATGCCTTTGTTGTGGATGCTGTGGTCTTGGCCTAGACTGAGTAAACCCAGCCCAATCTGCCAGCGATTTGATATAGCCCTGCAGCTAAAGCTGGAAACGTATCTTACTTATCTTATCAGGCTGAAAATGTATCTATCCTGCTTCCATTTTAAATCTGCAGGAACCATCACAAACTGGCTTGTTCACCTGGCACACTATTGACAGGTTTAACATGATGACAATAGAGAAGCAACCAGATACAGAAGCTTTTTGTTTACTTTCAACATGGCGGCCACTGATGCCGCTGTTTGATGCCGCCATTGATGCCGCTGTTGCTGCTACGTCATCTGGATTGTTGCTCTGACTGGTTGTAGGACTATCCAATTGCATCATTTGAACTATGCCCATTGACCACGCCCCTTGTGCAATGGAAAATACAGAGTAGACTCTCCAGACTAATGTTCCATCTTAAAAGATTGAGCTTGATCTAGTAACTATTTTAAACTAGCCTTCCGTATTACATATTCACCTTTAAGCTATTAAACCTTCTCAGTGTTGTTGTTGTAAATCCACTAGTTTCCCAACTGCTGTCAGCAGATGCTAGACTGTTTTAAACATTGACCTCAGAGTTAATGATTAATTTGATAACCTTTTAGCAGCCACCACTAACAGCCAAGACAAAGGCAGACAATCTGCTGGGGAGTAAAAACAAAAGTACTTATAGGTTTGTTTATTTTGTGGTTTCTGAGTACGGAAGCCTAAAGGCTAATCAGAGTTTTATGGTTAACCAACATTGCCTGCAAAAAAGATTTTTACCTTGCCTCTCAGGGCTTCCATAGATGAATAGTTTCACCAAAAAAACAGACATAATGATCAAAACTTAACAACTGAGCCATCTCTATGGCCACTGAGCAAAGACCATACTCTATGGTTGAAAGCCTTGAAAAAAGGTATTTTAATGGATCTGGAGATAGGATTCTTCTTTTTTTATTGGGTTTTGTTGTACTACTACTACTACTACTACTACTGGTGTGGATTAAATACACATATACACACACACATGCTATAGGATGTATGAATATGTATAATGTGAAATGTATAGGCTATGTATATACCATACATTAATATTTAATTTGTTCATACTAAAAAAACAAAACAACAGAAAAACGTTCATTGTATAAATGTGTATAAATGTTCAAATAAAATGTGTTAAACTGTAATAGTGGCTGAGTTTGTATTTGTTTGTAAAAACAAGCTTGTATTCATGGCTGGCCTGTTTAATGTTGCTGGTGATGCTGAGTGCAAACATCCCCCCAGTTTACCTGTTATCTTGGGAAATTCAGTAGGGGCTAGAAGATAAACAGTAAAAGAAAAGCAAGCATTCCACTGTTCTTTCCTAATGTGATATCAGTGCAGTTACTCATTGATCATGACCAGTTGTTTTATGACAAGGAAAGAGTCTACTGTCATGATGGCATACTTTTGAACAGCAGTGCTTTGAGCTATATGCTAATTCTAGCATGGAAATATGGAGACAATGACATTGCTAACATGCTGATAACTAGTAGGTAAAATTTTAACTATGTTTGCCACCATAGTTTGGCGTGTAAGCTGGCTAACGTTTGGTTATCAGCACTAAACACAAAATACACATGTGGCTGATTGAAATTGTATTAGTTTTTCAGGTGTTTGGTTGTGTAAGTTGTGCTTTAAAACTGCTTTATACATAAATAACATAACATTTGCTTGGTTGCTACTGCTCTAACACTATCTCTCCTACTTCTAACTATTTGCTTTATCTGCCAATTAACCAGATTCAAGTTCATCTGGAGTTTGGAAGCTTGTTATACATTCCAGTATGATATTAAGGGACACAGTGTGTGTGTGTGTGTGTGTGTGTGTGTGTGTGTGTGTGTGTGAGAGTGATAAGTGAACCAGAATAAACTTTGTCTCTTATTTGATACACAAACACAGTCAAGGTCATTGGGTTTTTTGTTCTCCTTGAACAAGACGGGTGGTTGGTAGACTGCTACACCTCGGTTTCCTTAGTCTTCACTCACTGAACTGTTAAAGTTGCAATACAAGTCAAGACATGTATGCCTGCATTAACAATACAAATAGACCATCAGATAACAGATCCGGCCAAGACTAATACTTAATCTGTTTATGTTTAATTTAAATAATCTAGGCAGTTAAAACTGGCAGGAAACACTGGATGGCTTTATACATGGAGGTATTATTGTAATATCATGCATACCCACCTTAAACTGGTATTAGGGATTATGGTGAGTATAGATCAACCTTACACTAAACACACCAAGATCAGTTTTAAATCACGGTACAGAATTTAAAAGTAAAAAGTGCTGAGTAGCGGAGGAAATGCTGCATATGTCAAGGCCTTTTCAAACCTGGAATACCTTACATTGCTGGCTTCATCAATCTATTAAAGTATTGGATTTTTTGTTTTTCAGACATTGGTGTATGTTACATAAATGTTCATTATAGTTTTCTTCAGACATACAGTGGGGTCCGAAAGTTTGGGCACCCCAGGTAAAAATTATATTGATGTGCATAAAGAACCCAAGAGAAGATGGAAAAATCTCCAAAAGACAGATTAGACATTTGTATAATATGTCACAAAAAGTTAGATTTTATTTCCATCATTTACACTTTCAAAATAACTGAAAACTGAAAAAATGGCATCTGCAAAAGTTTTGGTACATCATGACATGTTTTGGCTGTGGAACTTTACTCTCTGATAGGTGATGGTCTTTTTCCTGGAGGACAGGAAGACTACTTTGACATGTTTTTAATTGACATGTAAAACCACACTAAGATTAAAAGCTCAAATAAAAATAGGGTGTTTCCACTTACTGATTTTTCAATGTTGTTTTACGGTCTGATTTCCACTTGAGTTTTATTTTTATTTATTCATTTGAATATATAATAATTGACAACAACAAATAATTGGTCAATTTAACATGAATAATGGATGGGAAAATATTACATCCAGCACAAACTAAACAATAATGTGATAATTCAAAAGTGCATGTCATGGTTCAATCTTACCCTGATGAATGCTTCATGTTGACATGGTGGTTTCCAAAATTCTAAATTAGTGTCCACTTAAAGTAAAGTGTGCCATGTGAATTTAAATGAGCCAACACCAAAAACGTGACAAATAACTACCCATAGACATTGAAGGTGTGATTACACCCACATTAAATTAATCCCTTTCTCTTCAGTCCCAACAAACTGAAAAATGTAATCTGACACTGCTCACTGCCTTCCTCCAACTACTGCCCCCTTTCTTCCCTACCCCCTCATACTATTCCTCCTCTTTTTTTTCTTCCTCTCTACTACTCCCACATTGACCCTTTTCAGTGGTGACCTCTGTAAACTGCTGACGTGTCTTTTCTTCTGCCCACACATCCTCTTTCTGTGGGAAGGATGGATGACTGATGGAGGGGAAGAGCAAAAGATAACATAATTTAATTGCTTTCAAGAAATCCCCATTCTTTCATGTTCATCTTACTCTTACTAAAGCTGTAAGAGGGCTATATTACAATGCCTATGATGGAACGGGCACATCAAATAACTTTTAAAAGTGAAGGCTGAAAATCTCAGAGCTGTTAAGTCAAATTTCACAGTTCTATCTTTTTTTACGTTGTTAAAATTATTCATTGTGTTCAGATAAATGTTTACTGTTCTCTCTATGACCCTGACAATATTTCACAGCAATTACATTACTTGTAAATATTGGGTATATTGTGGACTTCCATGCAGCAAAAGGCCACGTTTTGAAACACATTGCATGTTTTCTGTATCAGCTTGTGTACTGGGATAATAATAGAACATGGAGTCTTTCTTGAAAACAGAATAAACTGCACACTGTGAGATATTTCCTGCAATGGAACATTTGCTGGTACAGCTCTACATTAGGTTAAAGGTCTGTAATTATTAGAAGAAGAAAATAGAAGAGGATCATGTCTTTTATTCTTAGTCAGGCAGGGTACACAAACCTTTTTAAGTCTAAGTGGGAGGGTCACCCAACTTTGTATTCATTAAAACAGCAACATTTCAAAGTTGCTTGTTCGGTACATATTTTTCCATGTAGCTCTCTCATCTAGCAGATGAGTCCTTCTCTGTTTAGTCAACTAGATTTGAGCTGTAGCTTTGTAGCGACCATAAATAAATCCCGTCAACACATATAAACACAAAACTGCTTTGTTAGTTTCATTGTGCTGTAACTAAGCTGAAAAAATATTGTTTTCATTAGCATGATTGTTGTATTGTTTAGTTCATAAACAACCAAAACACCAACTTACGAAAACATGGCGGACCACAAACAAGCTTTTTATTTTGAAAAGTCAAAGATCACGGACAGCACGCAGCCAGGAGGCCATGACCCCCAATTTCCACAGGTTGCGTAAAGGCTGCGGATCGGCTCCGCAGCGTGATGGCTCCATGCTCCGGCAAAAATAGAAGCTCTGCATATCTGCTCCGAAGGGCTGCGGACCACCGGAGCTGGGACACAGCCGTTCCGCAGTCCCTGGAAAAACGCTCATTGACTTTAACGGAAACCACTACTCCAACCATTACTCCAGCGCCGTTCTGGAGTGGATCCGCAGCCGTTCCGCATTCTGTGGAAGTCTTTCTTCACTAAAGATCCAAAAACTCTTCCGGTGGCCCCTTGAAAAATTAACAGTCCATAACATAAGTTTGAAGTAGGCTACCTTCATGGCCCGCACACTCAACAGTAGGCATACTTCGTGCAGTATGATTAAAATATGGTGCATAGTTCTTTTGGAAAACCTATTTATTAAAGATATTTCCAGTTATGTAACGATTTATTGTAGAAAAAGGCTTGACAGGGTGTACTGGCATGCCTTTGTCTTGTACATATTGTATTCACGTGTGTGTGTATGTGTGTGTGTGTGTGTGGTTCTGAAAAGTGAAAAATTACATACAATGTAAAAAGAATTACAGTAAACTATTAAACTACCCATTAAACACTGAAAATACACCACTATGTACAGCACTGATACTAGAACCAAAAGACTAAATTACCCCAATAAATAGATAGATAGATAACAGCAAGGCAGTAATTAACAATAAAGATGTACTGTATATAGTTATATAACCTATATAAGACTTTTACAAGCATTCGAAAATTCTGTCCTGAAAACCTATTAATAGCCAAATGAAAAATTACAAAAACACGTAAAGGTCATGAAACTTCAGTCAGAATTAGCAATATCATGATAAATCTACCTTAAGTATTGAAAAGTACTGGCATAGGAGATACTGGCCCTGTATTTACTTGGTACTGGATCGATACAAAATTTTGCAGCGTAACACATCACTACTACAGAAACAGTCTTATGGACTGCATTTAGCGATGGCCGCCGGATAAACGGAACATACCACAGTAGGGGGCGGAACGTACCACTTTCAGAAAGGTGGTGGGAGAGTCCAAGTGGTGCTGGCCTTTTTAACCTTGTTTACGTAAATAACACAAAATACATTGAAATATGCATTATTTGTGATAAATAAAATAACGTTTGTTAGCAATGTATTAGAATAACAACCCCACACCTTTCCAATCTTGGTATCACTCCAGACCATTAAACACGGGGTTAAATCAAATAATAGCAAATATCCTTATTGTGGGCCTTTTTAACATTTCAGAACACAGTAAATGTTACATCAAAATTACGATAGTCCTTCATTTGTTTAAACCACATTGTATTTCATGTATTTATTGATCAGCACCATGTTAAAAAAAAGCATCAATCTAACATTGCCTGCTCCTGAGCTTGTCTTCTAACATTACCCACTGATGGTAAGTACATTAATATTTAATGTTAGCTACTGCTTTAATGCAAACGTTACTTATCTATATTTGAAGCAGTAAAATGGTTGATTGCAAACTGGTTAGCTAGCTACGTTACTAAACATTAGCAAGGACTTGCTAGCCCCTAAGCCAACAAATCCGGCTACAAGGTAAATCAATTTAAATAAACTGAGTTACACAGCTAACGTTAAGTTGCAAGGATCAACACAAGAACTATTTTAAGCAAAGTCTTCTGTTAACTTTAAATATAAAATAGTTAATGGCTATGGTATCTAACGCTAGCTAGATAAATAGGCATTGCTCAGAGTAGAGGGGGTAAATGCAGACTAAAAGATGCAAACAGTCAAATGTTTAGTGTTTTCTTCATTCCTGGACTTTTCATTTGACACTGTCATACTGACATATAATCAGTTGTAGCTAGCCGGAACAATATGTTAAGATGTTCACAAACGTTTTAGAGCTAATGTTATAACACAACGTTCATGCTAAAAAGGAATGACTGCAAAATCGAAAAGCACACAGTTTAACAGCAGGTGGAAGTAGGCTGCTGTCAGTGACAAACAGCAAAGTAATGTAATATATCCTTGGCAATGTACTCACTGTTAAAGGCTATTAAAGATATCAGTGCTAACATGGCCATTATTAGCCTCATCACCATAGATTGTATAATTTTACATACATTTTTATGTCCCGGCCATGACACTATTTTGAGATTGAGAGAAGATCCTGAGCCGAGAGCGAAAAATTGAATCGAGAACAAAGACTTAGGTTTAAGAGCGAGAAGAAAAACATTTAGAAATATTTTTTTTTCAAACTAATAGCAAAAAATATATATTTGAGAGTTTAAAAAAGTATTTTGAGAGAGATTTGCTATTGTTATGTAAACTTTTTCTCTCAAACATTTTTTTTTCCTCATAAAATGCTTTTTTGCTATAAGTGTGATAACTTTTTCTCTCAAAGTTTATTTTTCCCCTCACGGATCTTTTTTTCTCACATACAATAAAAAAACAATTCTAGCTCCATAGTAAGGATCTCATTTATGTTTTAAGAATATGGGGAACCTTAATTTTCCACTGATACTTTCAAAAGGCTGGTTTCATAATAATGACAGTAGTCCGGTACATATTCTTTTGTCATTCTTGATGAAAAACCACTGTATTAACACAACCAATAATTTGAAGTCCCACTGGGTAGTTAATTATAACGTCACCAAATATAAAATTATGTTGTCTGATTAAAATAAAAAGTGTTGTCAATGTGTAGGCTATGTGTGAGAAAGAGAAAAAGATTTTTTCATGCCAATAAAGCAAACGTAAAATCGATAAGAGATAAGAGAGAGAGAGAGAGAGAGAGAGAGAGAGAGAGAGAGAGAGAGAGAGAGAGAGAGAGAGAGAGAGAGAGAGAGAGAGAGAGAGAGATAGTGATAGCGTAGAGGGGCTGTCAGAATGAGGAAATAAGTTGGAGAATGCTGCTCTCTTAGCTCAGATACAGCTCATTGCTGGTAAAGAAGAATCCTGTCGCTATTCTATATGTGAACCTATTTAGGAAGTAACAGAAACTGTCTGCTGGTATCTGTCTCTTTAGGTGTGTCCTGCCTGTATGACCCTACACGAAACCCGGAACCCGCGCACCTGTAAACTGACGTCATACGCTCAAAGTACCTGAGCAGCTCGTTTAGCTGAACCCAGTCAGTTACTGAAACAACCTTCTGGAGAGAAGACAAAGAAGCCACGTCAAAAACGGAGGAATATATTCATAATTCTCTTTACAATTCAGTTTTTTGGAAACTATTGAAAAAGGATTTACAGACAAATGGGGACCTCTGGGCTCGCGGTTTTGGGCATTTTAATCGTCGTTTTTCAGGTGAGATTTCCTGCTGTCGTTGTAACGTTAACTCTTCAAATGGGCTTGCGCCCATTTCTATCGTTCACTAGTGTTTAATTTAGACAACGAGAAATAAACAGTTCACGTTAGTTAATTTAACCTTACTTAATTAAATTCGAAAGAAGTTTTTGGTTATTGTTTCAATACAGCTTTAAATAGTCCTTTTCAAGTTTTACTTTTTCTTCCCTCGAGTTGGTGAGTCAACACAAGGGCCTCGCCCTAGTTCCGTTGATGACGTTGTTGGCAAATTGAATTCTAATCCAACATCAGATAGATAATTGATTCAATTGTTACTCAATTAAGAAAACACTACTTGGGATGGGCATGTTTACTGTGTTTTTACGTTTCTTAGACCAAATTAATAGATCAACAAAAAATTGAGTTTAATTGATAATGCAACTGTTTGTTAGTTGCTCAACTGAATGAAACCTATGGCTTGTGTGGTGGTTTAGTTTATCTAATAAGTTTGTGGATTAGACGGGTGTTGAACAGTGTGTTTAATCACAAGGAATGCCCTATTCAGTTTCCTCAAGAAGTCAGATAGAAAAAGTTTTCTTTTATCCTCTTGTTGCACATTTTCTGTACATCTGGATTATGATTCATTAAAACACTGTTTTCCTCCCTTAGGCCTCTGCTTTAGTGGCTAATGAGGAGCCAACATGTGTACCTGGATTTGAGTCAGACATGCTGATTTATAAAGTGTCCAGGAAGCACCTGAAGAAAAACACAAGACTGGGAAAAGGTATGAATAATCCAGAAAGTTGTTCTTTTACTCATTGGCTAATACACACACTCCTGAAAAAAACTGTTTATTTCTAATGTTCAGTAATAATTTAAGAATTATTTTATTTACATTGTGCATAAATGTAATAAAATTTAGGCTATGGAAGCATATAAAGTTAAGACAAAGTGCTCATATTTTACTTTTGGGATATTTTCCCTCTTTCCTTTTTTATATATATATATATTTTGTTGATGTTGCATGCAATATATTTACAAAGTGGAAAAAGATCAAGACCAACTCAACGGGAATTACAACACTAATCACAAACCGCTCCAAACAGCTCTGTTGTAGTCCAGCCTTTACTTCTGTGACGAACGTGCACATATTATGCTCACCTAGCTGCTAGCATGGCCCGCCCTAATACTCTGCTTCTGACAAGGTAGCAGTGCTTACCTGGGTACTGCACATGTGCGACTCCCAACAAAGATGGAACAGAAGTGTGATGCTACACTTTGTAGCTTAAACTGAGAACTCGACACAGAGTGACAAGAGGAGCTGCAGCAATTTGTAGTACAACAAAAATATGGCGTTTTTTGAAAAGTAAACCATGTTAACCTATTCTGATTAACATCGAAATACAATTATGATCCCGAATTATCCTGATTAGCATAATATGAACACTTTAAAGCTTATCTTCTCACCTTTTCTAAAGTGCTCCCCTGGCTCAGATGGCCTTTCTACAGTTTAGCTGTTCACTCTCTATTCACAGCTAGACAAACTCACGTCTCAGCTTGCAACCCTTCTGCACCTCTTGTAATGCTTTTACCTGGAGGGCAAAACCATGTCCCTGAGCCTGTTTTACAGGCCATACTTTTCAAATAGTGTGAAATACTTGGGAAAAAGGAACAGTACACAGCTGTAGTTTTGCATGTTTGTCATGTCATGGAAGTTACCACTGCATTTTTTTTTTCCCCAACTGTCTCAGCCAAATAACTGACTACTCTCATTGGTGTGGCCTTTTGTTTTTGTCTGATTGTTAAATGTTTGCTCATCTGACAACGTTCAACAATGAACTAGGGATCCACTGATCCGGATTTTTCAGTTCTTATACTGATACCTGGGTTTTGGATATTTGCCAATACCAAGCACAGTAAAAAAGCGGTGTGCCTAACTATGTGAAAGGGACTGGGATCATTCTTTTTAGTGTGGAAACCTCAGGGTTGACTTAAATATTGCTTTACTAACATTGTAAGATAAAATGTAACAAATAGTCATTAAGCTAAACTTACTGAATTGTTAAATTCTTAAAATAATAAACAGTACAACAGCAAGTTGGTGCAAACATCTTTAAAATTACAGCAATTACAATTAAACTGTAAACTTTTTTTAAATGCATCATCAAACAACTTAATTCCAGTGTATATTTTGTATAAAGACATTGAACTGAATTGAATAGATCTGATAAAATTTGGGTTAACTAGGTAACTTCAGGGTTTTGTGTATCACGATAGTGGATCACTTGTTAACAGGTTAAATTGCTGTGGTAATTTATGATGAACGTTGGAGATTAGCAATCAGCTGGTGTAATGCACCGACTACTGACCAATCAATACTCGATTGATAACGGCGTCACCGTTCTTAGAAGATCAGGGGGAGCTTGGTGCGCAGAGAGAGAGAGAGGTGCTCTTATAAAAATCTAAACATTCAGAGGCCGACAACCCTGTTAACATTCCCTGATGGGTGTTTCTATGACAGATATAGGTCTAGATTTTCAGCGGAGGGAATTACGTATAGGCTATCAGTCGTTTTCTTGAGCCGTGCGTTTTTTGGAAGAAAAAAAAAAATGTTATTTGATCTCACGATCACTTACCTCTGCCAGGGTTGCAATGAAATAATAGGCTAAAGCAACAAACGTTTATGGAAAGCACAAGTGCTATTATGGTCAAATCTTTTACCAGGGGAGTTATTATTTATAAGCGTTAATAGTTATGCATTTACAGCGTCGGCTATTTTTTTGCCTTCTTTGCTTCCTGTTTTAGGAAGGTGTGTGTGTGTGTGTGTGTGTGTGTGTGTGTGTGTGTGTGTGTGTGTGTGTGTGT
>NC_048423.1:21142776-21148488 GCF_013103735.1 Etheostoma cragini
TGTGTGTGTGTGTGTGTGTGTGTGTGTGTGTGTGTGTGTGTGTGTGTGTGTGCACTCACAAGGGTGCTATTTTATGTGTGAGCTAATATTGCGCATCTGTTCATGTTCGCTGCAAGAGTAATGTTTCTGTTTATTGAATGCGTTATTCAGTGCAAATATAACAGAATGTTGTTTAATATCAATAATGATGTATTAGGTTTTCAAAGTTTGCTTTTTAAATTTCTGTTTACTGTTAGCCCATAGTAGTAGAAAAAAAAATAGAACTGTCTTGTAAGTTTTGCCAACAAACAATTTACTCGACTCGCAAAGACACATTTAACAACTTTTTGAAATTAAGAGTTCATCTTCTACAAAGAACTGCTACCAACTACTATTTCTTTCTATTTTTGTTATTTCCACTCTTCATTCTAACCCCAACCGGTCGTCAGACACCGCCTACCATGAGCCTGGGTCTGTCCGAGGTTTCTGCCTTAAAGGAAGTTTTTCCTCGCCACTGTTGCACTGTTGCTTGCTCTGGAGGAGACTACTAGAACTGTTGGGTCCTTGTAAATTATGGAGTGTGGTCTATCTGTAAAGTGTCTTGAGATAACTCTTGTTATGAATTGATACTATAAATAAAATTGAATTGAAATTGAATTGAATCTCAAGAACAAAGCTAAATCCCTCCGGGTTAACATTGAGGCAGCGGCAAAATCAATGAATAGCAAGGCGTGAGTTTGTGGAACATTTTGTTGCCATGTGTGCTGACATACCGCTTAAGAAAATAAAGAGGCTACGTCCCGTTTCTTGTTAAACATTGCAATCAAGGGGGCGCATTTCCGGAAAACTCCAGCAGCTTCAGGAAGACACACCTGGCGCGTGTCTTTGACCAGCACATGCAAAAAGTGCTGCACGAGAAATGTGGAAAGAAAATTTTGACAAAACCTGACCACTAAGATTGCATTGTCCTCAACATTGTTGTAAGTGAGCATCCAATTAGCTTTTATTTAGGTGGGCTAATACAATATAAGAACCTATTTTTAGAAGTGAAAAGAAATGCATATCTGAAAGGGCTAAAATTGGAGAAAAAAAATGTATGTATTTCAAGATGGTGCACGAATATGGCGCTTCTACCCCCATTCAAATGTAAAATTTCAAATCAGAAGGACAACTTTGTGAACGGTCAACACAGATTTTGATACTTGTTGAAAGTATCAAAATACAAAATTAATAAATGTATTATTATAAAAATAAAGTGCTATACACATGTATAGCACTTTTTAAATTGTCATTTTGACATTTTGACATTGACATTTGACATTGACATTTATAACATTAAATTAAAACACATTTGCAACTGTATCAGTGTTTTGTAATTATCTTAACAGCCATAAAATATTAATCAAACTTATAACAAGCAATTTTCCTACAGCAACATAACAGTAACAATGACATGTCACATGAATAATTATCAAATATTAATAGTCACAACTTAGATACAGGGTTTCCATGGAGCCTTAAATTTGTGGAAATATTGTGTCGAGTTCTTAAATAAATTTTAAACGGGTCATAATTTTCCTACATCCATGTAATGCTAGTTCTAATGCTCATTGAAATGCTCTTGTAGGGCTTTTTTTTCTGCTGTAGCACCAAGATAAAAGTGGCTTATGGTTAGCCACTGTCTTACATAGTGATCCCCTGGCGGCACATGCCACTATTTACAGCGGTATGTATATATTAATCGCACATGCCACTTTGACAGCGGCATTAATGTTAGGCAATGGTCATTGACAAACTTGAGTAATTTAATATATCCTTGCAGATGTTCCAAAAGTTTTAGCGCTAACAAGAGCTAACATGGCGATTGTTAGCCTCACTACCGTGGTGACTTATTCCGACACACATTGCTTATGCCACAAACAATTTTCCTTACTCATTAACAGTGACCTTATGGTGAATAATAACTTATTGTATTCCTGGTCAATATTCTGCAATGTGGAGTTTTGTATGATGCATTCCATCATACAAAGCATCATGCGCTGCTATTTATCATACCAAAGACGAGCATATAGATACAGATATATGTATAATTATACAGTTTATACTGTAGGTATAGTCATACATTAAATGACTGCCATCAGTCATTTCTGCCGAGTATCTGGCGGCTCCAGTCCCGGCAGTACCTATACACTGCCTAGGCGAGACCCACACAGCAGGTCCGCAACTCCCGTAAGCAACCTCCATGTTGCTTTTGGATCATATATCTACAAGGCAGAATAGCAGTGTGGATTTTGGTGCAACGGAAATACCTGCGCTGCTGTCTGGTGCTCTAAAACTGTCATCAGAGGCAACTGCTAGTTTACGTTACACTTTGCAGCAGGTAACGTTAGCCTAATGTTAGCCAGTAGCTGCTTGAATATGATTTTAAATATTAAAAGCTAAACAGTGTAACGTTAAAGTTTGGCAGTTTTTCACTGGAAATTATTCCAAAACTGGAACATCCCAACAGTCTGCTGTTGAAGATAAAACTAATGGTTTGTTCAATTGGAGTTTGTAAGTTAGTGGTGCATCAATGTTGTTAAATTCTTCATAAAAAAACATATTTGACCATATAGCAATTTTAAAGTTTGTTTCAGGACTGGTATCAGAAAAAAAAAAAACCAACCCTACTCTAGGTCCTCCAAAGGGTGACTAGACACCAGTTTTATGTGAATGAGGAAATCCGAGAATTGTTTCAGAGGTTTCCTAACTCAGAGGTGAAGGATATTTTGTTTTTAATGTTGTGAAATAGGTCTTAAATTACATTCATACTGGTCCTAAAAAGGCCTTTTAAAAAGTCTTAAATGCAGAAACTGTATATAAAAATGGTGCTTTACTGACCAACAACCCTTGTATTTTAATGTAGGCTAATAAAAATAAGGTAAAAACATTGTTTAGTGAACAGAAAAAGCTCCAGAATTAATAAATCCTGGCTGTTAATCTGGTCAGAAGCAGGCTAGCTGCTTAGAATAAATCTCTATGATAACTTGGGTTCCTCTGCTTTTTTGCAACCAAGTAGAGGCTAAATTCATTCAGGATAACCGGAATATCCCAGCTTAATCCCTTATCCTGGTTTTGTGCAATAGCCTCCCGGTCTAAACACTTGTAGATGTACAGGCTTGTACGTTAGCTCTATGGAGTTCCTAGTGTGCTTTGCCCTCCAGGTCTCTGCAACACTCACATGACTGAAAACTATAAATACACTGGCAGAAACCCTGCTGTCCATGTCTTCTAGGAAAATATTAGAGTGATCGTGGATGGCATGTTCTTTTGGACAGATGTAAAATGGGTCACCGCATACTTTTTGGCAGCCCTTAATATATCACCTACCTGAGAGGCCGCCCCAAGTTAAGTTTGTGTGGGAAACATTGGACACGTCAATAGTGAATTTACTGCATTCTTTCGGATGTAATGCGTCAGACGTACCTAGCAACATATGACTGACAGATGACTCTTTTCAAATTAATTTAATAAAATGTTGATGGATCATCTCATTTGCATGTCATTATTTGTTAAAGGTCACTTGTAGAATGTAATCAGATTGCACAAAGGGTGTACATTACTCTGTTCTGTTTTTTAGTTTTCTCTGTATGTACTGCATATGTAATGGATGAGTTTCTTCTGTCTAATTACAGTGGGCTTTACTGACTGCACAGACCGCACAAGATTTGTTTTCAGCTGTGATAACAGCCATTTCATGGTACAGACAGATGGCATATTGAAGGTCAGTACAGTTCAACAGACTTGATTGCGGTTTCTAATGCTCACCTCTACAAATATGTTCCACAATATATTATGCCTATTGAAAGTAAAATTATTAGGGGATTGTGTCAATAAAAATATAATTTCTCAGCAAGAATTTAGGTAGTTTATCTAACAAACTACGGAAAACTGTCAGACTATCAACCAGACAACTTTGGCTTAACCTAGATTAAGAAGGGGGTAATATCTATTTTACTGTATTGAACCCATGTGAGTTCCAACATGTGACAGCAGTAGCTCTGTTGAGTGACCCCTACATGTGCACAGATGTTGTGTAAAAGCAACAACACTCAGATGTTTGTGAAGAGTGTGATCAAGTAGATATTTTTTTTATTTTTTATTTTTTTTTTTATATAAAGATTCCCAAATAATGTAGCTTTAATCCAAATCTGTCGCAAGCATGTTGACCTTTTGATAACGAGTGGGTTTTCCCCTCCAGGTAAAAAGACCGACTGATGTTCATGGACACCGGGAATTCATTATCCACGTCTGGGACTCACAAGGTTACAAAATAAGTGTTCCTGTCAGAGTTTTGCACCATTTGCATCATCATGAGAGCCACCACCAAAATGTTGAGCACAACCATCAACATCACCAAACTGAAGTGGAGTATGCTAATAACACAGAGGTATGATCAGAGACAATGTTAAATGGGCAAAAAGGAGAACTTGCAAGCTATTTGTAGTCTAAATGACCTTTTTCAAAACAGTATATGCAAAATAGGCTTTGCAAGTGCAGAATGCATCAAATTGGTGTTTATTGAGGATCTAGTACAATAAAGACATTGTTAAAGGCAGTTTTGACAGTGTGAAGGCTCTTAATGCAAAGACTTGTTTTCATATAAAACACTGCTTATCTGCGTCTGTGTATGGCTGACCCAAACTCACTGGTTCCATTTAGTTACTCCAAGTGTTTATCATAGCTATGTTGGTATGCCAATGATCCATTTTGTGTGTGTCAATTTCAGGTAAGGTGTTTTTCAACACTGCATTACTATTTAAGTTTGCATGACGTAATTTATTATGGAGTGCTTTAGAACCTATTTTGTTACAGCCAGAATAGGGGCTATAAGGGCTCCAATTAATTAGCCGTGCAATTTCTTTCGCTGGCAGTGCTCTTTGCAATAACAAATGTACAGAAAGATAAGCTAATATTTGGTAAATTGCTTTTTATACGCAAAATCAGTCTGTATGTGTCTGGTTAGATTTACATGGCTCTTCCTCTGGGATCTAAGGGCTCTCTCTCTCTGTCTCTCTGTCTCTTTAAATTAAATTTTATTTATAGTATTAATTCTTAACCAGAGTTATATCAAGAACCTTTAGAGTAGGTCTTGTCCACACTCTATAATCTACAAGGACCCAATAATTCTAGTAATTCCTCCAAATTGTTGTCAAACAACCCCAGAGGGTTAATGAGATATGTTTGCCTAAATAACAGTAAAGGCCCTGACATACTAAGCTGACAGTTGGCTGCCGGTCGTAATTGGGCTGACAGCGACCAACCATCTGCCTTTTCTGTGCTATGTGTCCCGCACCATCGGCCTTCATTGGCCTTTTTTTGAGGCTGCCGACAGCCGCCGACTTTGATTTCACATGTTGAATTGGCATTGGCGAATTGGCTGTTCAGTTTGGATAGATAAGGGAAACAAGCAAAAGGCACACCCAAGGGTCCTTTCATTTTTAATCTCATCTGATCGATCCAAAACACATATGAGCTGTCAAAACTGGTCAAAAGTGACATTTGAATGTTCCTTCTAAAACACACAGGTTCAAACTATTCAAATAACTATTTTTGCACATATGTGTCTATAAGATGTCAAACATAGTCCACAAACGAGATACATTTTAAAAGATCTCTACATACAGTGGGTACGGAAAGTATTCAGACCCCTTTAAATTTTTCACTCTTTGTTTCATTGCAGCCATTTTCCAA
>NC_048423.1:21148588-21170536 GCF_013103735.1 Etheostoma cragini
TTTGGAAAAAGGCTGCAATGAAACAAAGAGTGAAAAATTTAAAGGGGTCTGAATACTTTCCGTACCCACTGTACATACCTACTCTGTGACTCTATCAAAGGGCCATGAATGAGTTTCTAGTGACAAAGCTCCAACATCGGCTGCTTACTGGTTAGCTCTGACTACCAGCTCTACGTCTCTTACAGTGTTTTCACAACATCTTTCAGTCATTTGTCCTTCCCTCCTCTGTTGCGTTTTTATAATATGGTGATGAGAGGTGGGGTTCTAGCAGAATTGCAGGGTAAAGTTACTCTTTAAGGCAATTATTATAAAGTAGTTTGCTACCAATTACTAGTAGTTCATGTAATTATCTAAAAGTATGCATTAATCTTGTCTTGTGTTTAACCTGGATGAATGAAGGACCTCAGTCTTTCTGTAAGACATTAAGACGTTTGTCAGTTGACAATAACTACTAGACAAAAGATGCTGGAAAATGTTTCTGCTTTTCACAGGATTTAATCAGAACTACCATGATCAGATATTTATGCATTGTCATTGTAATTTGCCTTAGTCCGTTTTTAGGCCAATTAGAATACAATGTCTAGTGCCTGTTGAACTATAACAGGCTACAACTTGTTCATTTTTCTTTCAGAGTGCAACTGGTCAACAGGTGCCCATTCTGCAATTTCCCAAGTCTGTTGAAGGGCTGAGGAGGAGGAAGCGAGAATGGGTTATTCCAGACCTCACTGTTGTTGAGAATGACAGAGGACCCTATCCCCTAAAAGTATCTCAAGTAAGAGAAAATTAAGCCCCTTGTACCTGAGAATTTGGTACTGAATTGTATTTTTTATATTTGTAATTTTGAAAAAATGACTTCATTTTGGTTTTCACTGCAGTCATTGAACTCTGACTTTCAGTTATTTGTGCTTGTATTTTAATTGAAAAAACAAAACTTGCAGTACAGTTTTTCCCACAGGTTTAGAATTTACTTTGGGTGGTGGTTGGCGCAGAATGTGTCGGCGTGACGTTTAATGGCTGGTTTCAGTAAAATTCTAATCAAAAGTTACTTGTTATTAGAAATGTTAAAGTTCCTATAACATGTTGTTCTTTTGATGCTTTTTTATAGACCTTAGTGGTCCCTAATGGCGGTTTTCCACTGCGTGGTATCTACTCAACTCACCTCGACTCTACTCGCCTTTTTTTGTTTTCAAACAACAAGAGTGCGGAGTGTGTGTCCAGAACAAACGCGACATTTAAAAAAATCTACCCAGACACCGACAGATTATCTACTCTCTGCACTATTCTCACTTTAACTGTTCAATATTAAGGGCTATTAGGGGCTTTATGTCGTTTACAATATTGCACGCTGTTACTTTAAAAAAACAAGACAATAGATCAAAGAAAAGTTTTTATTTGGCTTTTCAAGTAGCGCATCAAACCCTCCTGTACATCCCGGTCTTCTTCCTCTGCACCCTGTGACAGTGTCCCCCACGGCTCTGCTGTCCCAGACAAATCCCAGTCGTTGTCATAAGCCTCTCTATGACTCTCATAAAGATTATACGAAGCCCAGCAGGTCAGAACCTGAGATCTCACCGGTCGGACATCGCCCACCAGACGGTCTGCGGCGGCGATTTTTCCAAAGCGTGAATGCTCTGAAACACAAACAGTACACAGCACACATGTTGGTGTGTAGTCATGGTTGCTAAAGTTCATGTACTTCATATAACGCTAGAGTATAGTAAATACTGACTGGGGCCCCTAACACATGCAAATGTTAGCTAACGTTACCAGGAAACTTAACTTACCCTTTTGTGTCTGCGAACAATAGTCATGTTGTCGTCTGAACTCCCAAACTCCTGTTTTTCAGCTGTGATTTTTATTTTTTTTGCTTCTTTTGAAACAAAACATTTCTTTTGGCTGTGGCAATTAGCCAACGTGCTGTTGTGAGTCGCGTTGAAAATTACATCGTCCAGCGTAGCTAGGGTGACCAGCCACGCCGAGGCGTTACTCATTTTGCAATTGAAAACGGACGCAAGATGCGTCGATTAGAGGCGATTCAAGGAGAGTCGAGTCGAGCTGTTACTAGCAGTGGAAAAATGCCATAATACCGGAAGTGTTTTTCCCAAAATTCAGCCTTGGTGCATGGTGGTGAATTACAGCCACTAGAGCCAGTCCCACAATGAGCTTTCCTTAGTATGTGCCGTTTCTGAGTCTGTAGCTTTTGGGGGGAGGGCAAGGTGGAGGCTGGGGGTGTGGCCTTGACACATAGGCACAGGCACAGAGAGAAGGAGAGAGAAGGAGAACTGAAGGCTCGGTTAGCAACAAAACTATGGTGAGTGGTTAGCTCTGGTTAAGTCCATTCATAGCGTAGGACACTGGAGGGAGTGAACAACCAGACTCTAAATGACATTCGGTACACTTTGACAGCAGTGTGGCCAAAGTGTTTGTATGGTTAATTAGTACAGTGAATCCTACGGGAAGTCACAAGCAGTATGTACTACTAACAAAAGACGCTGCCCACAACTTTATGATGGAGTGGCTGGTCTGTGTGCAATTTTAAAAAGGATGTTTCCCATTCTGCACTGTACTCACACTGTAGTACCTTCAAAAAGAGCTTTCTGTTTTCTTGTTTGCATCTCTCACAGCTAGATTTGGGCAGATTTTATGATTTTTGCTGATCCGGTGTACTAAACCAGTTTTATGCTAACGAGCCATCACTTGTCACTATCAGTTTGTGGCAAATTAAGAGTAGCTGACATTAGCAGCCTGTGCCAATTGTGTCACAGCACTAAATCCAACTTGTAATGCAAGCAGTGTTTGGCAGTAGGATAGGCTTACCACTGTAACTACTTCGCAACAGCGTTGTTGTTTCTGAATCAAATAGTGTTTCAGTAGTTATGTAAGCTCTTTAAGTATTATGGTAGCGTTCACACAGCTACATTTTGCTGAGTACTCTGAAGGTCAAGCACAGTGCAGCTTTCCGCTGCAGTCTGAAATAAAGCTGAGAATCGCTGTCCCCACCAAACAGACGTTTATAGTTAACTTGATGTATATAAAAAAAAAACATCCTCCGATCCTATTGCCATATTGATGTAGCCTATTTTTTTATTTCTTACTGCCGAGTGGCGCTAAGAAGGAGATAACATTTGAGTAATGGTAGGAGGGGAAACGGCCAAACTAGTTTGTTGACTAGAAAAGTTAATGTGTTTTTCGGGGTGACAAGTTAATTGTATGGCAGCTAGTCACTTTAGAAAACAAAGTGTGCGCTTTCAAACCGACAAAAGAAGTGCACTAATAGAGACGAGGTATAGTGTAAACCCCCAACCATGACTATTTCACTGCAGGTATTTCCTAGATGGAGTCAGTTAAGTTAGTGAGCATGATACAATTAGTTGAACGCCGTTTAAACTCTTAAATAATTGATAGCCATACATAGCCTATAGTTGGCAAACTTCGGGTTGTTAATGTTGTTTTTTGTTTATTTGTTGAAACCTGCGATGACTTTACATTTTTATTATGAATGCTTTATTTGCAAATTCATTACAGTAAAAAAGACAAGCATGACAAATGTATGCAAAGTGAAAAAAATAGCTCAACAATCTAGCCGCCAACAATATACTGAAATAATACACTTTTACAATTATAACATATGAGACCACGGAAGAGTAGGCTACAAAAAATGTTTTCATGCCTCCCATTACAAGGGGATCTGATATCTAAAAGAGGTAAACCAATATTTTATTTTAGGCTAATTCATTTTTCTTCAAAAGCTGGTTTATGGATATGAAATTTGACAACAAAATGTAGGATTTTAGAAAATACTGGTTAACCTCCACTGTTCTGAAATCCTAAAACTTTTAAAACTGCATCAGTGTTTAACGTTGAAGTTTGTTTAAGCTATAGGGTTTAATTGTGAGGTCTGAAAGGTGCTTCACTTAAGTGTAGCCTCCTCAAGTGTTATATTGTGATTATATAATAATAATAATGATTATCAACAAAATAAGTGAGAATTAATCTTTATTCAGTACGGTTTAGTTCAGAAACATCCAAAAACACAAAGTACGGAGACATAGCGGACCAGACACAAGCTTTTATTTAGAAAAGTTGAATCTCTGGAATGACATGGGATATCTCCAGGCTGCAGCCATACCAGACTCGTTCCATCAGTTGCTTTTGGGAGCGGCTGAGTTACCTAGTGGTAAAATTCAGTAGGCCGGTCTGGTTTTTGGCTTGATCAAATCCATTTGAAAGTTTTTACACTGGTCCAATCCTACTCCACACTACTCTCTAAATAGAACCATAGTTACACTACGCCATTATCTTGTGATTAAAAAGTGATTATTAACTATGTTTTGTGTGTGTAGTCACCCTGTTATGAGGATAAATCCAAAGGTTTGCAATTTGGATAATGTAAGAGCATAGTTGTTCTCAGGCGCACCATGGCTAATGTGATGAAATGGCATTGTTATCCAGATATCACAACATAACTGACTTGTGGTCTTTATAACAGGATTTAGAATATTGTAACTGGACGACTGTACCTCAAAAATTTAAATAGCCACATTTTAGCTATTTAAATTACTCTAAACGACCTGGCCTAACATGTAAAACTGAAAAACTTAGCAAATAAAAATTGAATTGAATTGCATTGCTTTCTTACTGTATTGACAATTGTTTAACAATATTTTAACTATTGTTGTAGTCAGTGAGAATGGTATAACTCAGACCTGTTGTGTTTTTATCCAGATCCGTTCTAATGCGGATAAAGTCATGAAGATCTTTTACAGCATCACTGGTCCAGGAGCTGATAACCCTCCTATTGGCCTTTTCACCATGGACAGAAATACTGGTACTCTGTATCTCACACAACCACTAGACAGAGAGGACAAAGACAAGTACATGGTAGGCATCTTCTCTGGTGTTAGTTTTGTACATACCCTTTTTTTGACCAGACTGGGAGTTATCGGAACACACTTCGACTCCATTTCCCTTCAGAATTCATTCATTTTAAATCTGAATTAAACATGAGAGCTATACATTATATTTCTATTAATTGGCACAGCAGTAGATGTTTATTCAGAACATTAGTCAAATTCCCAGCTTGTCTTTAAAGCTATACCTTGCAAAAACATGAGTGAAAGGTTCTTCAGTTTATCTTGAAGAACATTAACATAAAAATGCCAAGATTACAGTTATATCACATTAAAGTATCACCTGTGTATAAAAACCAACTTTATGTAAGTTTCACTCAATAACCGTGTTTCTTGAATCTGTTTGTATATTTGTATTTTCCATGCCCGATCATCTACATGGAATATTCTTGCATTTACGTATTATAATACAAATGTGTTTATTCCTATGCAGTTTCAAGCCCATGCTGTAGCAGATGGTTCAGGAAATGCTGAGGCCCCTATGGATATTATAGTGAAAGTAATTGACCAGAATGACAACAAACCTACCTTTACTCAAAGCACCTTTCTGGGAGAAGTTGCTGAGGCCTCACCAAAAGGTACCATCAGTGAATCTTTATTTAAGCCTGAAAAAGATGTATGTCCGTGTTCAAAAGTATGTTTCACTTTGACAAGACAAAAAGCAGTATGGCACTTTTACTGTTTGATTTTGTACTTTGATATAGTAAAATCCAAGACCTCTAACAACTTGTGGCAACTACTAGTCAGTAGATGTGCTAGTGCTGAATTGAACTTTTTCTAATGTAACATGTTAACCCATAAAATATTGTGGCTAACGATACCAGTTGAAACATATGTTTTGCGGTCCTCTCACTTTAATGATTCTGTTCTTGACATGCTATAGATAGTGGAATAAGACATAGAGTGGGAAGAAACGGGTTTAGCTGAAAGTATAAAAGTCTAGGCAAGTGCCAATGTTGTGTCCGGAACCCAAGCACACTAATTAAGCTAAAGCTCATGGCAGATGGCAAAATCAAAAACAACTTTGTCTTGTTGGTTATTCCTCTCATCTAATAGTCTAAATATACGGTCCAGCTTTATTTTCTCCTCTGATTGTTGTGTTCTGAATACTTTGAGAAGTCTGTACTTAATTTTCACTTCTGACTTTCCTCTCTCCAGGTTTTGAGGTGATAAAGGTTGTGGCCACAGATATTGACCAGCCAAATACTGACAACTCGGATATCCGCTACAGTATTATGAGCCAGGATCCAGTGTTACCCAGTGACTTTCTGTTTGTTATCAACCCAGTCACAGGAGTCGTCAGAGTCAATGCGGGTGGCCTAGACAGAGAGGTAAGACTTTTTAAACAAAATTCACTAGTCTTTGCTTGCTTTTATGCTACTGAAATGATCCCTATTCCAAAAAAAACATACAGGAAAAACTGTTTAAAGATGATGCGACCCGCAGGTAACGTTAAAGGTTATCTGCTAGCCTACTCTGGAGTTCCCCTAGTATCTATCTATCTATCGTGGCTTGACAAAGTTTGCACACCCATGCTAAAGTTGAATAAAAAGAGGAAAAAAAAACATCTCTTGGTAATTAATCTTAATGTCCTAATTAGGAAAATCCAAGCTTTTAAGGACACCAATTTTTCTTTGTGAAGGAATAATGTATTTTTATTAAATAAGTGTTCTTCATTAAAATAAGTGTTCACACCCGTATGCTAAATTCTTATAGAGGCAGGCACATTTTTATTTTAAAAGGCCAGTTATTTCATGGATCCAGGATACTATGCATCTTGATAAAAATCCCTTGGACTTTGGAATTAAACTAACCCCTTATCATCACATACCCTTCACCAAACCTAGAGATTGGCATAGTGTTATTTCATTTACCTTAATAGCTGGTTTTATTTGCATTGATGGATGATCTTATGGAAATTTCTCAATGCCAGTCTCTAGGTATTAAGCCTTAGATTTAAGTACCCAGCTCCAGGTACGACGCTTGCTGCAAAATGTAGCCTTAAGTAGTAGTAAGTCTTAAGACTGTAGTAAGTCTTAAATGTCAAACTTTATGGTCTTAAAATGTCTTTAAAAGGTCTTTAATTTGACTTACTAAAACCTGAAAACCCTGAAGAACTTAGGATATGTGAGGCTATATATTGTCCTAAATTTTGGAAATCGCGATATGAGGAGTGTTGTCTTTTCCTGGTTTTAAAGGCTGCATTACAGTGAATTGATGCAATTTTCTAATTGACTGAGCTCTTATCTTTGCCTTAACCCATGTAGTCATTGTATCCACATTATTGGTGATTATTTATCAAAATTTTCATTGTCTCATCTCAGTCAATCCTACAATATCGAGATCAATATATTTGGTCAAAAATATCTTTATCCTACAGCTCTAGTTACAACTAAACATGGTTACAAAAATAAATTCCTTTATAGGTTCCATAAACTGTCTGAAGTGAATATTAATTAAGTGAATTTCTTTTTTTTAACTTGAATTAAGCATAGGCCTACTATCTGTTTTCACGCCATCCCTTAAAGAATCAGAATCAAGAATTGTTGAAATCCAAACAATACCCAAACCAATCATTGTGCAGGAGAAACTGTGTGAGTGCTAATCAGCCTGAAGTACTTCATAGAACTGAGTTGTTGCCTGGTGACTCAGATTTGTTGTGTTAATGTTGCTGTAATGTACTTGAGTTCTGAAAGCATTGCCTTTATCCGTTATACTTATGTCTATGGTGTCAAGTATAAAATGCATCCTCGGATTACTTTACAGATGGTTTTGTGTTATGATTATCCGTTCAGCACTGCTTGCTAGTTACCTTCATTTTGCATGATCAAAAAGAGCACATTACTGTAATCGCCTAATGAATGGCGCACCAGAAAATGCAATGGATTGGGGAGTGACTGAAGAAAAGGGGGGCCAAACAGCATTAGAACAAAACTGTGACTCAAAAAATGTTAAATAAAATGTGTTATTGCCGATTCATCACTTGAAGTGTAACTGTAGCAAGCATCTCAAAATTACTAACGTTATCCACATTCAAACATAGACGAAACAAATTATATATCCAGCTACAAACAGCCTGGAAGTCAGAAGTAGAACGGAAGTAATGTGGTGTTGTAATGGAGATGTTGCACCAGCTAAAAAAATGCAAATAGCCAGAGAAACTCTTACAGTAGACCTCAAAGCAGCCACTTCCAAGAGATTGACAGGAGAGTGTGTGATTACCTGACAGAAAAACATGATGATGGGATTCCCATTCCTAGAGCGGTCATTCAGCTGATGGCCTTGGAAATATTTACTATTAATTTGAATGTGATACTTTCACCTAAAAATATTTTATTTGAAAAATGTTAAAAACAGTCTACCTTGTGCTTTTATTAGAATTATTTTCAAACAAAATAATTTGTATGAAAACAATATTTGACTTTTATAAAGTATCCAAAAATGTCTCTTGAAAAAGAGAGGTTGTCTTATATCAGGACCAATACTGTACTTTGATATCACTGTCTGCAACCACTTTTAATGCGCAATCACTTCTTTTCTTAGCAGAAGGTGATTTTTAAAGCAAAATTACTTGAAGGTGTAATCATTACGGGTGGGAATCTCTGGGCAACTCACAATTTGATTCTAAACCAGTTATTGATCAAAAACAATTTTATGTACATTGCCATGTACATTTTGACATACAGTATTTGTCACACAAGTTTTAATGGTGTGTGTGGGTGTGTCCATTTTCTGATTTGTACAGGTCTCCAGACCTGTACAAATCATGTAACATAGTAGTAATCATGTAACATCACACCAGTTGAGGATAGAGGAACTGTCATTTTTGCTGTTTTATATAAGCTATATGAAGTGTCTTAAAGGATTCTGCTCCAACTGAGTCCGAAAAATGTTTAAACCTTTCAGTTGAGAAGTATTGTGTCTTTTCTAACAGAAATATCCCAAATACACTCTGGTGGTACGAGCAGCAGACACTATGGGAGAAGGATTGATTGGAGAAGCGAAAGTAATCCTTACGGTCACAGATAGCAACGACAATGCTCCGGCCTTCATTCAGCCGTCGGTAAGAACAACTTACTTTTGACTGAAACTTCACTGTTCACTAAATACTCGTCAGATCTGCAGTTCCCCAAGCATAGCTTAGCAACCATAACTAGGCATAGCAGATCTGTCATGCTTCAGAATTCTCCCCATGCTGAAGCAGTGTCCATGGGCTGAAGTAAAAACTATAGTCAGTATTGTCATCTTTTGTGGTGACTTTAAAGCTGACTATGTATGAACTACCAGTTCATTTTCTTTTAACACTGCATATCACATTTGAAACTCTCACTCTAGAAAGATATATTGGATTTTGGAATACAAGTTTGGGCTTTAAGTGAGCGACCTATATTTAACGGGGAATCTCGCATCTGTACAGTGAAGTAATGAACTGCACAAAAAAAAAAATGTTTCACTTTTAACACATCCTTTGGATTCTCCCAGTATTCGGCAGCAGTTGATGAAAATAAAGTCAACGCTCAGATCTTAACAATATCGGTAACGGACGGTGACGAACCACATTCCCCAGCCTGGAACGCCAAGTTCAAGATTGTCGATGGTGATCCTGGAGGACTTTTTACAGTGAAAACAGGAAGTAACAAACATGAAGGAGTTGTTTCTACTGCCAAGGTAGGATGTAAAAAGATAATTTTCAAATAAGCCGCAATATTAAAGTTGTGAGATATTACTTTTGAGATCTTATTTTTAAATTGTTTTTCAGCAACCTATTGTCAATTTTTAGATAACAATTGCTGTTAGGTATTTAAGTGAAAAGTGGGCGTTTTTAGTTTTATAGCAGTATGCTTTTCCTTGCATCCAACCAGGGTCTTGACTTTGAGAAGAGCAAAACACACACGTTGTTGATTGCAGTGGAGAATGAGGTTCCTTTTGCTATTCTACTGCCCACTGCCACTGCCACGGTGTTGGTGACTGTGCAGGATGTCAATGAAGCTCCAGTTTTTGATCCAATAGAGAAGCAAGTGTTAATACGGGAGGACCTTGCTGTTGACAGTGATGTGGTGCAGTACACGGCTTCTGACCCAGATACTGCACGCAAACAGAAAGTCATGTAAGATCAAACTCTGTACCTTATTTTCAACTTGTATTTAAACACAATATTATCATGCTAGAGAAAATTAAATGAAAAATGTTGGTAACCAAGCTTCAGGTGACATCTTTAATTCCTTAACTCCAGGGATCAATAAGTGCATTCATCACTATAATGTTTTAGCCTGCTGATGGTGACTGTATTACTCAAGACAAAATGTAAGAGTAGCTGAGAATTTAGTGAATGTGATAAAGCTTATTTAAAGGATATAAGTCTATTCGTTTGCAATTCCCAGTACATCCTAGGTCAACACTTTGATGGCACTCTTATTAAATATATCAATGTATATTCCAACAAGATATAGGATTGGACAATACCATTTATATTGCTATAGTATTGTTATATTGCGTTATTTAACCATTTCTTCCGTAAATCTGTGCCTGTGTTTGCATCTCTCTTCTCACACTCTCCTGGGAACCCCACCCATACTTGCTCACATGCTGTTCAGCAACATGGAAGGAGATGCAGTGCTTCACTGGGATTTCTTTAAAATACGTTTACCTCATTTGAAGCTTTGGCCACTTTTAACATGAAAATCCGGATTTGTAACTAGGGCTGTCAGCATTAAATTGTTAATTGTGATGAGACGCGTTATAATATAATTTAAATTGTGTTCATCACAAAAAATCTTTATTTTACACTGTCACTGCTGCTGTTACCAAATAATCTTTGCTATAAAGAATCACTACTCTCTAGAATCTTTGGGTGCTGCTATTTTGACCCTTTGAGTCCCCTTTACTTGTTGTCAAGCTGCCAAAGACACTTCCTACCTACTATTTGGACTATTTTGGAGAGTGCAAGTCACCACACACTTGTGGATGAAACCAAATTGCAAAAATTAACTGAAGTGCTTGTAAAATGGGTGGCAGCCAACTTCAGACCATCTTGTTCATGCACTATAGCTGTAATTTATTATGACATTTTAAAAAAGCAAGCTTAAGGCAAGCTATATTTCTGAAAACATTGATTGTGTTACCCCAGTCTTGTTGCACATCGTTAGATTTGAAATAATCAAATATAAAAGTTAAGTTCATAAAGTAACTCTTTGCATTCATTTGATTTGTAATCAAGACACACTGGTAAGAATGGGTTTACATAGATAATACAGACTATGGATGGGCATTTGATTAAATTTTCTTAGTTGATCGTCAGGAGAATTAACAATTGACAATAATATTATTATATTAAATTGCATTATTTAACTTTTTATGAATTAAAAATGGAATGAAAATACAAAAATACAGTGCCTTTTTTGTTCTCTTTATTTCAAGAAGAACAACTTGTGGCAGTTAAACTGGACGTTCGGTTTGGCTAAACTTTACGATGTATATGCTGCGCCGCTCTAAAGCAGCGGAACCTGCGGCTGCGAGCCAACGTTTTTAAACTGAGACCCTCGTTTTGATGAGGATGATTAAAAAAAAAAACTTTTAAAACAATAACTAAACCAAAAACATAATACTTAGATCTGGCAGGTTTTGTAAAAACTATCCCAGGTACAGAGTCGAAAGAGGGTGAAAGATAAGCCTACCTAACAATTAATTAGACTATTTAAAAAGTAGGCTACAAAGCAAAGCCTCATAAAAATAACTAGTCTCACATACAACTTCTACTGATTTTTGTTGTGAACGATAAGCATGTTGACATGATCTGGGTTCAAAATTTAACTTTAATCATGTGAAATAACGTGATTTAATTGTGATTAACTATTGAAATTTAGCAATTAATTGCGATTTAAAAAAAGAATTAATCGTTTGACATCCCTAACAGACTGACTGAAAACGCAGAAAGAAACTAAAGTGTAGACAGTATTTAATACATGTAAACTGGTGTTCTTCAGTGATCTGATCCAGTCTGTTTTATTTTGGTCATAGTATTTACATCTGTCTGTGGTTATCTTGTTTATGTCCAGGTATAGAATAATAAGAGACCCTGCTGGCTGGCTGAACGTGGCCAAAGAGACGGGCCTGATCAAAGTAAAAAGTCTCATGGACAGAGAGTCTGTCTTCGTTGAGGACAACAAATACAAAGCACTCATTGGTGCATATGACAATGGTACGTGTGAGGCAAATCTTAAACTTGTACATGCTTATCTGGCTTTCTGCACTGCATTAAGACCAAAAAGGTTTGGGCTTTATCTTACTGTGATTAAGCTTTCATATAATTTTCAGTTGTTGTTCTGATGTAAGTGTATATGTCACCTCACCAGATGAAGTCCAAGCTACAGGAACTGGTACTCTAATAATCCAGCTTGAAGACGTCAATGACAATGCACCCATCATTGAGGAACGTGCAATCAAGGTGCCTCTTCCTTGCCAAACTGTTAAAGGACCAGTGTGTAGGATTTAGGGGCATCATTTAGTGGTGAGGTTGCAGATCGCGATAAGTGTATAGTCAAAACTATTGTGGCATTCAGGTGAGGGCTGCAGCTATCGATTATTTTAGTAATAGAGTATTCTAGAGGGGCGACCTCTAGCTCACCCAATAAGAGCGTGCGCCAAGCTGTCTCCCACCTTTCCTGTCTATCAACTGTCACGCTGAAATAGAGGGGGAAAGAAATAATCTTTAAAAAAAACTAAAACAGCATTCTAGTGATTTCTCTGTTGATTAATCGGATAAGACATACTTTTGCTTTATATTCAACGGCAATAGTAAACTGGTTTCTCCTTAATCCTACAAACTGGTCCTTAGTGTCATTTTTTTAAAGCAATTTCAATACAGATACAATTTTAAATTGACATATTGGGTGCAGAACTTGTGATTGGTGGGATTTAACTATATCACACAAAAGCCACTAATGTACAGTAATGAGTAAACAAGGTCTTAAGTTGATATTCTGTTCTCCCAGGTGTGCAACAAACAATCAGCTCAACAACTGCTGACTGTAACAGATAAAGACGGACCAGGCTTTGCTGCTCCATACAGCGTCTCTTTACAGGGCATGTCGAAGAACAACTGGACCGCTAGGATGAACGAATCCAGTATGTAGCCTTTTAATGTATGGCTGAAAAGTTGTGGTAGAGTGGTCGTCTCCCGTGCGTGTGTGTGTGTGTGTGTTGCTCGAATGCGCCGTCAAAACATGAGACATCTGTGGCATTGTGCTTGGCAAAGGAAAACTGCTCACTTCTCCTTTTCAGATATAGACAGATCTCAGAGAAACTGGACTTCTGTGTTCATAGAAAAAGTCATAGATCTTTGAGTTTAGCTCATGAAAAATGGGGGCTAAAAAAAGTCTTTCATTTAAAATTTGTAAATGCAACCTTTGGAAGGTCGGGTGGGCAAAGTGTATGTGTGTGTTTGTTTGTTGCACGCTCCATGCAACATCTATGGCATTGTGCTGTTTTCTCGGCAAAGGGGAAGTGCTCACTTCTGCATGAGCTCCCCACATTTCCGGTACTGGGTCAGAGATGCTTTAGTTTATAAGAAATTAAGAAATTGTCTGCTCGCTGAGATTTGAATGGTTGGAGTTTATTTGGGAGGCGATGCACAGCATGGGAATAAGCAATGTCTTAGGAAAACACCTCAGTGAAAATGAGGCCCCTCACTGTAATGGTAATTTTCCTCTTTTGTTGCAGAAACAGGCATCATCCTGAATTTAGCCACAGAGCTAGCCAGTGGAGAGTACACTGTGGTCCTGAGGGTTACAGACACCCAGAGCGAGTGGCAGGACAGCACCGTGCAGGCCACAGTGTGTGACTGTACTGGGGAAGAAGTGTTATGCAAAGGGCGTGTGGCGGGTGGCACCGAGCTGCCTGTTATCCTGGGAATACTTGGAGGCATCCTATTGTTGCTCAGTAAGTCTGATATTTGATTAACATTGTATATGTAAAGATTATTTTGCTTTATCTGTGATGTAGGAGGTGGTTGGACTTGTAATTCATACGCACAGGAAGTCACAACTACTAGCTGGCAGGCAAGAATATCAGTCTCTTGGCAACGAAACCTAGTAAGAAAATCATCTTGCCAGGACGTTGCCAGTTTTACTTTACGAAAGTTGCTTTTGTTGTCGTTGTTGTTGTTGTTGTTTTTTAGGGTAAAAAGACATGCCAGATAGTTGTAAATGACAGACACGCACACATACTGTACAGACGCAAAGACACACACACACAGACAACGTTAAGTTTCATTAAAGTGAGTTAGAAGAAATAATAGTTAGGCGTGTTGTTTGGGTCCCACAGACAAGGGTTAAGGTGGGAATGGGCATATGGTTCCTCTCTTCAGTCCACAAACATAGCAACTTTTATCAAAATTATTTACAAAAGTTCCCGCAAAATCAGGCATTTTGGGCCACAGTAATTTCAAAGTCAGCGAAATCCTAGAGGGACTGGTTAAAACGAGACGGATAAGAACAGGCATTGGAACAATGTTTATACACATACAAGACTTCATCACACAACTTAACAAATTAGCAAACATTAGTAGGTAGCTAGCTAGTAACACTCACCTTTGCTTTGATTATGAAGGTATTGCTGTTTTTCACCACCCATAGGACATCGTTAACCCCTCTGCACTTGAAAATATAGCTGTACGTTTGTAGGCTTTCATGTTTTGTGCGATGTAGGGTAACTGAAAATCTATGAGATGGATGTAAATATCTCCAAACTCCATGTCTGGTAAAGACTTTGCCAGCTTCAAAACATTGAAAAAACATCAGTGGGTGCTGTGACGGCTCACAATTCAAAATATGTTAATGTTTTCATGATATCTAATATTAAAGTGCCCAAATTATGGAAAAATCACTTTTTCAGGGATGTGGGGAATTTTGGGTCTCTGGTGCTTACACAAGCATACAAACTTGAAGAAAAACTATCCATGCTGTTTTGAGTGAGAGAGTTATCTGAATGGCCTCTGCCTTTAGTCTCGGGGTGAGCTGTTCAAAATTTCCACAGATTTCTGCGTAACTAGCCAAGATGGCTGAGACAAGGTGGCTAACTTTATTATGCTAGCGATAGCATGCTAGCACATTCTCAATGGAAAAACCCTGCTACAACACACTAGTTCACCATAATTTACTAATTAACTTCTTCCATGTCCATATTCTGCAGGTATTCTACCAGTGTGCCCTTGTTTATAAGAAGTCTCCCAGCTAATCGTCCCTTATACTGACCAAAGGAGGAAAAACCGTAGCTGGCTGATTTGATCTTACCTTGCTACTGCGCATGTGCAACTCCCAACAAAGATAGTATAGAAGTCAGATGTCTCACACTGTAGCTAAAAGAGAAACCCAAAGACACAGGGTGAAAAGAGGATCTGCAGCAATGTGCAGTACATAAAAAATGTGGTGTTTTTTCGAAAATGAAACATACCTATTCTGGTACAACCTCAAAACACAAATATGAACATGAAATCTGCATAATATGGGCACTTTAACATTTGGTGACATATGGTCAAAATAGTTTAGTAATTTATTGTAGTATTAGAAATCTGCAAGGCTGAAATTCCTCTGGCTGGCTACTGTCGCCATTTTCTCGCTGTTTTCTTGCCTGCCAGGTATCTATGGTGAGAACATAACCGCAAAGTAAGAGTAGTCTTTAACCTGAATGTTACACTTCCGGGATTGCTCCAGAATGCTACGGGGACTTGCCAGGCGCTCCTCCTTGGTGCCACGATGTCTGGCAAAGTCGGACTAGACTAGAGGCCAACCGATATATCGGTGGGCTGATATTATCGGCCAACATTAGGCATTTCCCGAACCGTATTGGCATTTATAATGGCCAATAAAAATAAAACACTTATGAAAAATTATTCTGATGAATATTTTAAAAGTAAAATGAAGATGCACGGTAAACCATGTTATGAGTGTTGGTGTTGCATAGTTTGTACACCAGAGGGCACTCTACAATGTTCCTGTTGGGAGAACTCATTGTTTATTTCTGTGTTTTTGTTCAAAGGACTTTAAGTTTTGTATCTTACATTTGTTTTTATCAGAAGTTTAATATATGTTAAAAATGAAAAAACTTGTTGATTGTGAAAAATCTTATCTTAGTGCTAACTACAAATAACTTAGGTGAATCTGTTTTGTTTTAGGTTTCTGGATTTTTTTGTTTTTAAATGCATATTGGAATATCAGATTATTAAATAACCAAATATTTGCATCACATCGACCTTAAAAATCCTTTATCGGTCGGGCTCTAGACTAGACTTGTGATGACCTGTGTTGTATTAAGCTTTGTGCTCTATATGTCCAGTGCTCGTGTTACTGCTGCTGCTATTTGCAAGACGGAGAAGAGGGGAAAAGAAGGAACCTCTTCTGCAAGACGACGATATCAGAGACAACATTCATTACTATGATGAAGAGGGAGGTGGGGAAGACGATCAGGTAAATTAGACTTGGACTTCTCTTTTGGGATGACTCCCGTGAGGAAATAGAAAATTAAGACACAGGTTTTGAATAATGTTTTGATTACAAGGCTCAATCAGTTGGTACTTAAAATAATCAAGGAGGTACAAAGTCAGAAACAGAAAGCATTGGCTACATCTCTGGCAGTCACAGCCGAGCAGCGCCAGTCAGGCACCCAGTTAAAATGAAGACGTTCACCAGCCTGGGTGATAGATCAATATGATACTCTACTTTAGTAAAATTGTATCACAATTATCATTAAAGATTAAATATGATTTTAAGGAACTGTAACACATTAAGGTTTTTCTAAAAGCATAATAGTGGGCAATTGTCCAAAAAGTAAAAAAAAAAAAATCCTTTTTAAAAGTAGTATTACCACAAGGTAAACCAATTTTGCAAACATTTAAATTACCTGATTAACATTGTGAGCAGCAGTTCATTGTTTTAGGCAGTTGAAGTGGATTTGATTTGATTTTAATATAAAAAATTGATCTGCTACATTAAATGCACAAATATACAAATATTTCTTAGTTAAAATAAAGATGCTTTAGCTTATGTGTGAACTCTACATGTCTCACCATCAGGACTTTGATCTAAGTGTTCTCCACCGTGGTTTGGACAACCGGCCCGAAGTGTTCAGAAATGATGTAGTGCCGAACTTCATGCCGGCTCCTCAGTACCGGCCTCGCCCCGCCAACCCAGAAGAAATTGGCAACTTCATTGATGATGTAAGTCAAACATTCAAGATCTCATACAAACTTATTCAAATCTAACATTGTTAGAATAGGTTATTTATAACTGCGGTAATAATTTGTATTTAAAGGAGTGGTAAACACATTTGTTTTAAATCACAACTTACATCTTCAATCACAATCTTCAAAATTATGCAATTCAAACTCCATGGGGCTCCTTTTTGTGTCCAGTTGTTTATGGTCATGTTTGTTTGTCATGGCGTGATTTTTGTAAATGTGGTTTTTGATACTTGTCACATCATCATCTCTCCCCTTCTTTAATGACTTGATTCTGCTGTGTATATACAAAAAGTATGTCAAATATATCCTCTGCATCTCTCTCAGAACCTGAAGGCAGCTGACAATGACCCAACAGCACCTCCTTATGACTCCCTGCTGGTTTTTGATTATGAAGGGGGTGGCTCTGATTCAGGAAGCCTCTCGTCTCTGAACTCATCGAGCAGCGGAGACCAGGACTACAACTGCCTCAATGAGTGGGGACCCCGCTTTAAGAAATTGGCAGATATGTACGGAGGAGGAGAAGATGATGACTTGCTGTAAATGTACCAAAGATCAAATGAATTGGATAGGCAGATGCGCAAATGGCTACATATGTTAGATTGAGTTAAGCATGGACTGATAAGGACTGCATCCCAGTGAAAATATAGGACAGCCAGACATCAGTACGCACAAAGATGGGTTTTATTCTGTTTGTGGGTATTGACGGTTAATTGTTGTCAGTACAGGCCTGTTAGCAGTAACATTCCTGCTCAGAAGTCAAAGGATGAGTTTTTTTTATTTTTTATAAATGAGTTCCCCATTTTGAATGGTTAAGCTTGGTCTGTGTTTTAGATACCTGTTTAAATCTAGGCTGAAGACTGTTATCTCTTTTATTTTCTGTTCATTGAGTCTTGGAGCCAAGTTATGGTTGATTTATGGATTTTGTGCAGATATTTCAGCCTGTGTTCTAGCTTACTGGGTGACAGTGGATACATACACAGATGCTTGCAGTTGCATTGGTAACCGCTTATTTTGGTAACATATGGTACTTTACACTTTGTTTTTTGTGTTTTTTGTGTTTTGTACTACTTCAGTTAAATTGCATTGTTTTGTATTTCTGTTTGAGGAATGAAATTGCAAATGATTAAGGGGAAATCCAGCTATCCACCCTACACTACATCACCCTCTAAGGCTGTATTCAATGATGTACCAATAAATGCTTTTTAAAATGTTAAATTGGTTGTTGAAATGTTAAGTGTCTGGTTAGTTGACATCTTTATTACATTGCTATTTTTTTGGCGCTACCTCCAGTGGTACTTTTATTATGAAAGCTTTGTTAATTTTGAATTTTAGATAAAGTTACTCTTAATACAATGTTTGTGACTGGTCTTTTATTTCACTAATGGAGAGTATTTCACAAAAAGACATCCAAATTTCTATCAGCAAAGCAGCAGTCTTGCAAGAAGTATTGTTGTAGAGTCAAGTGGTGAGCAGGTGGTTGTTTTAACATAAGCACAGCAGTCCTTTTTTTTTGTGCTAATTATAGATATACTTAAAGTTTCCCCCTACAACCCAACTGTCTGAGCCAGATGAGCATGGTGTTTGCTAAATTGGGTACTAAAGGCATTTTATTTAATTTGCAGCGCACCACAATCGCTAAATGGCCTGTCAGGCTGGAGTTGCTTTGTATGGTGACCAGCTAGTTATTGTCATCATACCTTAAAGTGCTTATAGTAGCTCTTTTTCAGGGTCATAATTGTATTAGGAGGATATAGCAGAATATGTTTACATGGTTTAATTTTCTAAAACATTTTAATCGCTGTAGCTCCCCTTTTCACTCTGTGTTGAGCTCTCTCTCTCTTTTAGCTACAGAGTGAGGCATAGCACTTCGGTTCCATTTTTGTTTGTTGAAAATTGTTTCTGTGAGTAATATGTATATATTGTTTGTTTTGTATGAGTAAGCGCAATGTGAGCAATTGATCTAAAGCAAAATTCCTCGTATATGTCCTCATACCTGGGGCCTGTTGCACGAAAGTAGAATAAAGATATCGAGGATAAATGAAAAAGCGCAGCTTAGTGTGATCTGTTCATCGCGGCTTAATCGGTTGCACGATTGCCAAACCAGGATGAACAGGTGAAGCTATTTCAAGCCAAGTGTAGATAGCTGGGATAAGTGCACATTGACTGCTTTCTCACATAGACCACGGTATTGATCACAGATTTACGGATGCAGAATTGAGAAGAAGCATGCGCCATATGTTTCACCCAATTAGCAGCAGCTTAAATGGAAAGTAACGAGGAGGTGAAGGATTTAAAATGCAGAAAGGGAAATACGGCTCTTATCAAACGGAGAGAAAAAGCCGAACACACCATAGCGGACCCGACTGAATGTGCGAGGGTGTCAAAATATCTCCTTAGGCTATAGTCACTCCACATTTTACAAAGTTGTAGGCTACACTGTGTTTTAATTGCTTTAAATATGCTAGTTTCGTGTTTCTGTTTTTATGTGATATATGTGCTGGTTTTACTGTAAAGTGTCTTTGACTAGCCCAGCATGTAAAGCACTATATAAATAAAATGCATTATTATTCAGCCTTTGGCTTAAAAGTGAGCGGAGGGAATAATGTTCCTCGGGAAATGGACCCTAATGACTAGGCTTAATTTCAAACCCTTATTCACAACGCGAGGACATGTTTTACAACCATTCAATAATCTCTATAAAATATAAATGATTCTTGGTACAATTAATGTTCATACAGAACAATCAGAAAGGGACAACAACTAGGAAAAAGAGTAAGTGACTTCAATACACGCTGTGAGCATTTGTAAAACAATATTCAATGTTTATTCTTCTGACAAGTGTCCTGCACCAAAATAAAAAGATGAAGAAGCATTGCATTGTTCCCGGTGTGATGAACGTAAACTACACTACATACGTAGGCTACTGTATATGGGCCACGTTATTGGTCCAGGGATTGGAGACTTATTGAGAAGGTTATGAAACCAATGTAAGCTATAATAAAAAACATTGTGCCTACATAATAAGGACGAACGCAAACTGTCCTTTATTAGAGAAGGATAAGCAACAAGAAAATGAATTATGAATGTGTTGGTCTCTGACCAGTCTGCCATTATTATTATTTGGGAATATCGCTACATTAATATCATCTGGGAATATCACTACATTAATATTGTCCCACTTAATCTTCTGAGCGTGTCCTGTATAAACCTAAAGCTGAGACCACGGACGCTGCGCTGCTCATCTCTACTTTTACAGAGATAGTGGACACTGACGCGACTCGCAGGTCTGCCGGCAGGCGGCGGCCACCGGGCACCGATCACCGCGGTCACCGGCCACACGCACTCTTGGCACGCCTGGCAGCCTCGAAACAGTACAGTTGTAACACCAAATTCTGTGACCACCGTATTTTGTGACTGTAGGGGGCGCTGTTGCCACTGTGCAGGTTGATCTTACTCAAACAGACGACTTTTTCACGGCTCTGTTACGCAATCAGCGTAAACTGCAGGCTGTTTATAATGAAGGTTCAGCGCCGAGAGTTTAGAAATGTTGTTGTATATACATACGTGAGATATAGGCTGTATTTGAGTGACTAGTGTCTAATTGTAAATCTAAATAAAGACACTAAAACATATGTTTCTGTGTGTGTGCGTGTTTATTCTGTTGGCCCCAAATAAACACCACAGAGCAGACTTAATCATGAGGATGCGGGTGGTATAAATAATAATAAAACTACGTCGGCAGCATGAGGCTGTTACCTAATCTCCCTAAGAGCTGTGGGAGAAAATGATCAATAACCAAGTAATAATTTGATTGTGAACTCATTGGGAATTTTACCCATACATAAACTCATATATATTTGAACATTTCAAAATTAACCTGTCACAACAACCAAACCCTTCCAGGTGACTTGTCTTATCTTCATATGTATAGACAAGAAATAATAATCAAACTGGTCAGCATCTGGTCTTAGGCCCAAGGGGTCACATATTTTGACAGCTGTTATCAGAATATGTGACCCTACTGTAACCTGGCAGAAATCACCTGTAACTACAGCCAAACCATTCCAGGTGACTTGTCTTATCTTCATATGTATAGACAAGAAACAATAATCAAACTGGTCAGCATCTGGTTTTGGGCCCAAGGGGTTACATATTTTGATAGCTGTTATCAGAATATGTGACCCTACTGTAACCTGGCAGAAATCACCTGTAACTACAGCCAAACCATTCCAGGTGACTTGTCTTATCTTCATATGTATAGACAAGAAACAATAATCACTCTGGTCAGCATCTGGTTTTAGGCCCAAGAGGTCACATATTTTGACAGCTGTTATCAGAATATGTGACCTTACTGTAACCTGGCAGAAATCACCTGTAACTACAGCCAAACCATTCCAGGTGACTTGTCTTATCTTCCCATGTATAGCCAAAAACTGTCAACACAATCATTTGATGTGGCTTACGTGACCTGTGGTGTCACATGTTCTGGACAGGTCACATGTAAAGGGCATTCATTTGCTCGTTATTATTATAGGTAGTCCGCATAATTACGTTGGCTTAATCTCTTAGTCCTATCTGTCCATGATGGATCAAAACATGTTTATGGATCTGAAGAAGTATCTTCTTGAGGGGGAATATCCTAAAGATGCCGATAAACATGAGCGTTACATACTGAAGAGGCGAGCCTCTAATTTCTGCATGATTGGTAAGCTAATTAGAATCGCGATAAATGTAGCTGGCTAATTAGGGAATACCCTGCACACAAAAATACATATAGGCCTATTTATAGCTATCTATTCATTT
>NC_048423.1:21170636-21177176 GCF_013103735.1 Etheostoma cragini
CTATTACAGCAAAACCAAGAGAGACATTTATTATATTCTTGATTATATGATAGATAAATCTGACAACTCTGACGAGAGTCATTCTATGTATACTTTTAATAATACCTGTAATTAATAACATGTAAAATATTTTAATTGATACCTGTAAAATATTTCAAGAAATTAGAAGGTTTTTGCTTCTCTCATATCAACAGTTTGGTGGTTTATATGTTACTGATGCACTGACAAATAAATAATTTAAACTCATTTCATAATAGTATGCAGAGACATTACTGGCAGAGGAGTCCCTAAAAATCTCAAATGAGACCTCAGCAGTGAACAAGTACCAGAGAGACGTGGCCATGACACTGCTAAACGAGACTGGTACTTTATTCCCTGTTCTATAATCATAAAACACATTTCTTTAAAGTTTAATGTTATGTTCATGTAAGCACTACCCTTAGTCACTGACATCGAAGGAACCATTTTGTGTTGAGTAATATTGTTAACATGCATTGGATTTCTATGTGAATTGGTAAACTGAAACTAGGGCCGTGAAATGATTGATTAAAGGAGACACAGTAAAGCTAAACTTTATTTCTGTGTAAAAACAACAATTAAGACATTGATACAATAATAAAGAAGTTGTATTGTTTTCAATGATGAAAAGATGACCTCGGTGAACTGTGCCCCCATTGTGGGGAGAAGAACACTGTGGAGGAGCAAGGAAAGACAGCGAGGAAGAAACAGAGAAAACCACTATCAACTAATTGGGTAAAAAAGCTGTTTGCACTTTTACATGACATGAATTTCTTATAGCACGCTATATAACATACATCATTATTATATGTTGCACTGCATCTCAAATTTTAAACCCAGTGAAAATATTGATGTAATCTTATGACCTTTGTTGTTACAGATCCAGTGTGACGAATGTGACCGGTGGTACCATGTGGTGTGTGTTACAAGGCCTTCCCCCAAGAAATCATACAGCTGTGCAGTGTACCAATTTTGAGCTGTCCCTACACTCCCTTTATCTGTAATGTTACAATTAGACACTAGTCACTCAAATACAGCATATATACAACAACATTTCTAAACTCTCGGCGCTGAACCTTCATTATAAACAGCCTGCAGTTTACGCTGATTGTGTAACAGAGCCGTGAAAAAGTCGTCTGTTTGAGTAAGATCAACCTGCACATTGGCAACAGCGCCCCCTACAGTCACAAAATATGGTGGTCACAGAATTTGGTGTTACACCGTCCCACCGGGAGAAGTCCCACTCCGCATCAGGGTGCCAGTGCAACCATTCCTAAACATCTAAACAGCTGTAGTAGGGTTTAAATCCAACTCGCGACAACAATAGTGACAAGTACGCTAATGCATGTTAATGAAAATAAAGCAGAACACATGCAGAAGACAACGGAATAACTGTCAAACACGTTTATTTCGGATCAGACGGCATCTGATTTGACACATGAGACTCCAGGATTAATCTTAGCCTGCTCTGGACCAGGCTAGCAGAAAGGAATAAATCTCCATGGTTATTTGGCTGGTCTTAATTCAATCCGGTTCCGTGCAACCGACTCCAAGCTAAATTCATCCAGGATAACTTGAATATCCTGGCTTAATCCCTTATCCTAGTTTCGTGCAACAGGCCCGCGGGAAATAAGCTGATTCTGATTCTGATTACCTGTCTGCTTTATTTCCTGGCAATAATAACTGGAACATATCTGTCCTAGAATTACCCACCTTCAGAATCCTCCTCTGCCAGCCCAGTCATCTTGGGATCCAGTACCCCTTCTGACAACACAGCCTTCTTCGGAGCCCAGCCATCTTTGGACCCAGTACCCCTTCTGCCAGCACAGGCATCTTCAGCCCCAACAGAGTTCTATCCCCTCTTCCTGACATTAAAGCTTTGGCAGAATAAACTCAGAGTTTCCAAATTTTGTAACCCTTTTGCATTTATTTAACCTAGATGGCTTTGGCAAAATACAATCTTAAAGTGTGTTCAAACAGGGATGTCACTAGGATTGAAAGACAGGGGGTGCTTAATCCCCAGTTTATTTGTAACTTGCACTTGCAAAATCTTTGCACTCACATCTTTTGTTACTGTGTTACAGCTACACTTATCTCCACAACCAGTCAACAAACCAAGATGTTAACAAGTAAAAAGTGACTGACGTATCTTTTTCCATTTTTACTCTGACCAACAAAAGCATAATGTTAGCTTTTAGACACATCAAAGCTGCATGGGGAAATTTACTTATGCCAGACTTTGCTTCTAATGAGTTCTTCTGTAAGCAATGCTATCTGTCTGCTCATATCAATGCACTGTTTGATAAAGTAATATGATACTATATCTAAAGAAAGAAAAAGAAAGAAAAAATAGTCGTCACTGCAGACTTCATTAAAGCTATTGATACGGATCTTATTTAAAGTGGCTTTTGTGTAAACACAATAACCTGATGGCGGAAGGAATAAAAGATTTGGAGTAACGATAAGTGCATCTATGTAGTGTATGTAGGATTGCTTTCACTTTATTTGAACATGTGTATCTGTTGGCATGAGCCCATCTTTAGCTCACATTTAGGTAACATCTACACATGTATTTAATTTATCACAGCCAGTGAATGCAGAAAAATCAAACTGGTTAGAATATAGCTAGCATATATAATGAATATAATTATATAATTTAGTTCAGGCTATGCATAGTGCCTAGACCTACCAACAAATGCTTATTGTTAGAAGAAATCAAAACAATCCTCAGACCAATAGACCACTGCTAACCTCAATCTCACCGGCTCCCTCGGAATCAACTGCCCGGCCAATCTCCTGCTCAGAGGTGGGTAGTAACGAGTTACATTTACTCCGTTACATTTACTCCGTTACATTTACTTGAGTACGTTTTTGAAAAAATTGTACTTCTAGGAGTAGTTTTAAATCACTATACTTTTACTTTTACTTGAGTAGTTTAGTGAAAAATAAACTGTACTCTTACTCCGCTACATTAGGCTACAATGAGCTCGTTACTCGTTACTACGCTTCATTGTTTTTACCCCAGCATACGTCTCATTTTAATTTTTTATTTTGACAGAGAGAGAGAGACTTCCGCGGAAGGCTCTACCACGTGACTGTGCTTAACCAATCACACGTCGTTGTCCAGTCACGTGACCATACTCGTTTCAGCAGCGGGATAGGTTAGCCCATAGACATATAAAGAAGTTAGCTTTACAGTCGTAGCAAAGCAAAGACGTCAGATTTAAACGTCGCCAAGGCACCGCAGACCAGGAGGACCCCCCCTCGGCCTCATAGTGAAAGCATGGTTACCTTAGGAAAAGTGCGAAACAGCAGCTCCGTTATGCGGCGTCTTCTGTGTTGACCAAACAAACGGAAATGTGAGCGTTCAAAAACTCAACATCTAAGCTGAGGAGACGTAGCGGTAGTTTTAGTTTTTGCTGTGGAGAGGTGGCTGTTTGTCTTTTAGGTTACATACAGAATGTTTTGCACATGCAGTATCCATCCAAATTTGATGTGACAAGTCTCTCAAGTAAGCTAATTTGTAATTAATAAATACATTTTAATTTATTTTATTTATTGGATGAACTATAATTTGCCTAAATATGATTATTTTGTATTTCTGTCGGTCTGATTGATGCTTGTGTTAAGAAATAAATCAGACGTTACTCAACAGTTACTCACTACTTGAGTAGTTTTTTCATCAAGTACTTTTTTACTCTTACTCAAGTAATTATTTGGATGACTACTTTTACTTTTACTTGAGTCAAATTATTCTGAAGTAACAGTACTTTTACTTGAGTACAATTTTTGGCTACTCTACCCACCTCTGCTCCTGCTTCACCTTCTCTCTGCTGAAACATATTCGAACAGCCATCGCATCTGCTCAAGAAATTAAAGGATTCAACAGTACAATAGCATTAACAGGGACCCTAAGGCATTTAGTGATCAGTGACACAACATTCTTTGGGGATTGATATTGTTTTAGAATAGGCCTACTAGAGATAGGCTATGTTATTGGCAAAGAATAAAGAGTTGTGATCAGCTTGCTAAGTTAACCATTTATTGTATTTTGCTGGACTATAGTTTTCCACAGCAATCCTTTTCCTTTACCTCAAGGTAAGCAGGTAATTATTTAACAACACAATTTTACTCTGTATCACTTTGTGTAATCAATCTTCCTTTTACCACAGTAATGTAAAACTGTTGAATGAAAAATGTGATGTGTAAACAAGGTTTACACATATAGAAACTTCTGTTAAGAATCTAATGTAAAACTGTTGAAATGACAGACAAAAATGCAGGAAACGTGAATTTCGGCCTCGTCTGAGCTTTTTGTGATGTTTCAACCTTGTTACTGTCATTTCAACAGGTTTACATTAGTTTCTTAACAGCGGTTGCTACACACACTCCATGCAGGAAACGTGCGTTTCGGCCTCTTATGATGTTTTAAGCTTTTTACTGTCATTTCAACAGGTTTACATTAGTTTCTTAACACTATACACACATCACTATGCAGGAATTGTGGGAATTGGCCTCTTCTAATGTTTTTGGGATGTTTCATCTTGTTGCTGTTATTTCAACAGGTTTACATTAGTTTCTTACTAGTAGTTGCTATTCACACATCTCCATGCAGGAAACATGCGTGTCAGCCTCTTCTTAACTTTTTGTAATGTTTTAACCTTGTTGCTGTCATTTCAACAGGTTTACATTAGTTCATTAACAGTAGTTGCTATACACACATCTCACTGCTGGAAATGTGCATATCGGCTTCTTTTGATCTTGTTGGTGTGTGAACCTTGTTTCTGTCATTTCAACAGGTTTACATTCATTTCTTACCAGTAGCTGCTCTACACACATCTCCATGCCAGAATTGTGTGTTTCGGCCTCTTCTGAGCCTATTGTGATGTTTTAACCTTGTTGCTGTCATTTCAACAAGTTTACATTAGTTTCTTAATAGTAGCTGCTGTACACACATTTCCATGCCAGAAACGTGCGTTTTGGCCTCTTCCGAGCCTATTGTGATGTTTTAACCTTTTTACTGTCAATTCAACATTTTCACATTAGTTTCTTACTAGTAGTTGCTATACACACATCTCCATGCAGGAAAAATGTGTTTTGGCTTCTTCCCATCTTTTTGTGATGTTTCAACCTTGTTACTGTCATTTCAACAGGTTTCCATTAGTTTCTTAACAGTGTTTGCCATACAAACATCTACATTAGCATTTAATTCATTACCAAGTCACAAAGTAAGGGAGGACTCCTATTCTAATTTCCGTCCCTCCCAAATCGATCCTTTTGTTGATAGTGCAGCAGGCTCGCTGCAAACGACACTCGACTCTGTTGCCCCTCTAAAAAAGATGACAATAAAACAAAGACCGTTAGCTCCATGGTATAACACTGAAACTCGCAAATTAAAGCAAATATTTCGGAAACTTGAGAAGATTTGGCGTTCCACCAAATTCTCGTTTAATCTGGCAAGATAGTCTTAAAACGTATAGGTCCTCCGTAATGCCAGAGCAGCGTTCTAATTTTCATTAATAGAGGAAAATAGGAACAACCGCAGGTTTCTTTTCAGCACTGTAGCCAGCAGAGATGGGAAGTAACGAAGTACAAATACTTCGTTACTGTACTCAAGTAGATTTTTCTGATATTTTTACTTTACTTTACTATTTATTTTTGTGGCGACTTTTTACTTCTACTCCTTACATTTTACAAAATTGGCTCGTTACTTTAGTTTTTACAAGAGGTTGTCATGTCAGACAATAGCGCATACACGCGCGACACACCGCGAGCGGGTGCGCGCGCCACACGGAGAAAAAAGTGAGAGAAATGAAAAGGAGACAAGCTGTCCGGAGGATAACCAGCTGAGATTGTGTTTGTGCCTCTCTGAGAACTGTAAGTCGTATAACTCATGTTGTCAGTTCACTGTTCATTTAGGCCTGTTTTTGGTCTATAGTTCTTCACATTTAAAGTAAGTTAGCTAGTGGTTTTGGTGTGTTCTTCACCTGTTAGCTAGGTTGCACGTTGATCTTAATGAAGCATCAACACTTTCACTAGCTTTATTCGCATGAGTTTTTTTTTTGGACCAAACTTCAGATACTGTAATTCAATTGACAAGTGGATGGAAACTTAGCTAGACAGAAGTTGTCTCCGTCTGTTTTTACAGACACACCTGGGGTGAAGTTGGAAACCAGAATCATCTTTAATCCAGTCCTAATCTAGTTCTCAACTTTCACATCATTTCACTAGAGTTATCCTTATTATTGTTTACGTCATCAATACCATATTCAAATAACTAAGACAACTCAACAGATTCAGCATTCTGCAATAATTCACAGCAAATCATTGCGGCTTGATGGTACTAACGTTAACACATAGTAGTATGGATGGTGTTAACGTTAGCACATAGTAGTATGGATGGTGTTAACGTTAGCCCATAGTAGTATGGATGGTGTTAACGTAAGCCCATAGTAGTATGGATGGTGTTAACGTTAGAACATAGTAGTATGGATGGTGTTAACGTTAGAACATAGTAGTATG
>NC_048423.1:21177276-21179776 GCF_013103735.1 Etheostoma cragini
ACAGTAGACATCAAGAAGGACTCCTGGCCAATGTGCTGGGGAACTTCTTCATTAATGTCTGTTTAGTCATTCATATTTGAATCCTTCATTTTATTTCCAGAAGCCGTATTTGAGCACACACATAAATGTAGATTCATTTACATGTTAGGGGGAAAGATTAAAAATAGAAACTGGATCTGTGAATTCTCACAGAATCACAACTGAATTCATATGTTGCTAATGCTAAAGTCCAAATCTTATTAACCTGGAGTCCCAGTCTCTGTCATAATAATCATATATTTAGGCCTATTGGCAGACATCCATTTAAAATGTAGCCATTGCCACATAAAGACCGTGTCCTCCATGTCCACTGAAGTTCCTCAGCGTCTCTATAGTACGTTACTATAGAGACGCTGAGGAACTTCAGTGTGTGCTCCAGGTAGCTTTCACAAGGCTACTTTTACTTTTATACTTTAAGTAAATTTCCAAGCCTGTACTTTGTTACTTTTACTTGAGTAGAGAAGTTTAATCAGTACTTCCACTTTTACCGGAGTATTTTTTAACACAAGTATCTGTACTTCTACTTAAGTACGGAAAGTGAGTACTTTTGCCATCTCTGGTAGCCAGGCTAACGGAAGGGCACAGCTCTTAATTACAGCACTTTAAAGTAGCTGTAATTAAACCTCTTCTGAAAAATCCCAACCTTGATCCCGATGTTCTAGCCAACTATAGACCTATATCCAACCTTCCATTTCTCTCTAAGATTCTTGAGAAAGCAGTTGCCAAGCAGCTATGTGACTTTCTGCATAACAACAGCTTATTTGAGGATTTTCAGTCGGGATTTAGAGTTAATCATAGTACAGAGACAGCACTTGTGAAAATTACTAATGACCTCCTAATTGCATCAGACAAAGGACTTATCTCTGTACTTGTGTTATTAGGTCTTAGTGCTGCATTTGATACCATTGACCATCATATCTTATTACAGAGACTGGAACATTTAATCGCCATTAAAGGGACTGCTCTAAGCTGGTTTAAGTCTTATTTATCAGATCGATCTCAGTTTGTTTATGTTAACGATGAATCCTCTGTGCACGACAAAGTTAGTCATGGAGTCCCACGAGGAACTGTGCTCGGTCCAATCCTGTTCACTTTATATATGCTTTCTTTAGGCAATATTATCAGGAAGCACTCCATAAACTTTCATTGTTATGCGGATGATACTCATTTATATCTATCAATCAAGCCGGATGAAACTAATCAGTTAGCTAAACTTCAAATGTAACTTCAGGATATTAAAACCTGGATGACCTGTAATTTTCTAATGTTAAACTCAGATAAAACTGAAGTTATTGCTCTGGGACCCAAGCACCTCCGTGACGCATTATCCAAAGAGATAGTTACTCTGGATGGCACCACCCTGGCCTCCAGCACCACTGTGAGGAATCTTGGAGTTATCTTTGATCAGGACATGTCCTTTAATTCCCACATAGAGCAAATTTCAATGATCGCCTTTTTTCACCTACGTAATATTGCAAACATTTAGGAATGTCCTGTCTAAAAATGATGCAGAAAAACTAGTCCATGCATTTGTTACTTCTAGGCTGGATTACTGCAATTCTTTATTATCAGGCTGCTCGAAAAAGTCCATAAAGACTCTTCAGCTGAACCAGAATGCGGCAGCATGTGTTCTGACAGGAACCAGGAAAAGAGATCACATCTCTCCTGTTTTAGCTTCTCTGCATTGGCTTCCTGTAAAATCCAGAATAGCTGAGCTCCTCTCTCCTCTATCTTTCTATCTTTCCACTTATGTGCATCCATGTCCCAGAAATGCTTGTTACTAACCTAGCTCTGGGGAGTCACTCCCCGGAGTCCTTGGGTTCTTTTTTCCCTAGCATGTTCCCTCGGATCAGAGAGGCTCCAAAATCATGGTAGCATCTGTCGCCATGGTCCTGCTAAACGTTCTGTGATGCCATGCTCATCTTGCTACACTCTGCGGTGCCCAGCTACGTCCTGCTGTGCCTTGTAATGTCCAGAGTGCCCTGCTATGCCATGAACTACTACAAAGAACTGCTACAAACTACTATTTTTTCTATTTTTGTTATTTCCACTAACCCCAACCGGCCCGTCAGACACAGCCTACCAAGAGCCTGGGTCTACCCGAGGTTTCTGCCTAAAAGGAAGTTTTTCCTTGCCACTGTCATACTGTTGCTTGTCCTGGAGGAAACTACTAGAACTGTTGGGTCCTTGTAAATTCTGGAGTGTGGTCTAGACCTCCTCTATCTGTAAAGTGTCTCGAGATAACTCTTGTTATGAATTGATACTACAAATAAAATTGAATTGAATTGAATACTGTCATTTCAACAGGTTTACATGAGATTCTTAACATTAGCTGCTATACATACATCTCCATGCCAGAAATATGCGTGATCGGCTGCAAACAGGACACTTTTGAAGCTGTGGTGGAGAGGAAGTCACTGAACAAACTGTTATCTATCATGGATAACCCTGATCACCCTCT
>NC_048423.1:21181085-21182786 GCF_013103735.1 Etheostoma cragini
GGCCTCTTCTGATGTTTTTGTGATGTTTTAACCTTGTTTCTATCATTGCAACAGTTTTACATTGGTTTCTTAATAAAAGCTGTTAAACACAAGTCTCCATGCAGGAAACGTGCTTTCGGCTTCTTCTGTTCATTTTGTGATGTTTTAACCTTGTTTCTGTCATTTCAACAGTTTTACATTGGTTTCTTAACAAAAGCTGTTAAATTCAATTTTTTCAATTCAATTTTATTCATAGTATCAGTTCATAACAAGAGTTATCTCAAGACACTTTACAGATAGACCACACTCCATAATTTACAAGGACCCAACAGTTCTAGTAGTCTCCTCCAGAGCAAGCAACAGTGCAACAGTGGCGAGGAAAAACTTCCTTTAAGGCAGAAACCTCGGACAGACCCAGGCTCATGGTAAGCGGTGTCTGACGACCGGTTGGGGTTAGAATGAAGAGTGGAAATAACAAAAATAGAAAGAAATAGTAGTTGGTAGCAGTTCTTTGTAGTAGTTCGTGGCATGGCAGGACGCTGTGCAGCATTACAAGGCACAGCAGGACGTAGCAGGACGTAGCTGGGCACCGCAGAGTGTAGCAGATGAACATGGCATCACAGAACGTGGAGCGGGACCAAGGCGACAGCTGCTACCCTGATTTTGGAGCCTCCCTGATCCAAGGGAACATGCTGGGGAAAAAAGAACATAAGGACTCCGGGGAATGACTCCCCAGAGCTAGGTTAGTAACTAGCATTTAAACACACATTTCCACGCTGGAAACGTGCGTTTCGGCCTTTTCTGATGTTTTTGTGATGTTTTAACCTTGTTTCTGACATTTCAACAAGTTTACATTGGTTTCTTAATAAAAGCTGTTAAACACAAGTCTCCATGCTGGAAACGTGCGTTTCGGCCTCTTCTGATGTTTTTGTGATGTTTTAACCTTGTTTCTGTAATTTCAACAGGTTTACATTGGTTTCTTAATAAAAGCTGTTAAACACACATCTCCATTTAGGAAACGTGCGTTTCGGCCTCTTCTGATCTTTTTGTGATGTTTTAACCTTGTTTCTGTCATTTCAACAGTTTTACATTGCTTTCTTAATAAAAGCTGTTAAACACAAGTCTCCATGCAGGAAATATGCTTTCGGCTTCTTCTGTTCATTTTGTGATGTTTTAACCTTGTTTCTGTCATTTCAAAAGTTTTACATTGGTTTCTTAATAAAAGCTGTTAAACACAAGTCTCCATGCAGGAAACGTGCGTTTTGGCCTCTTCTGATGTTTTTGTGATGTTTTAACCTTGTTGTTGTTAAAACATCACAGAAACATCAGAAGAGGCCGAAACGCACGTTTCCAGCATGGAGATGTGTGTTTAACAGCTTTTTCTAAGAAACTAATGTAAAACTGTTGAAATGACAGAAACAAGGTTAAAACATCCCAGAAACATCAGAAGAGGCCGAAACGCACGTTTCCAGCATGGAGATGTGTGTTTAACAGCTTTTGTTAAGAAACTAATGTAAAACTGTTGAAATGACAGAAACAAGGTTAAAACATCACAGAAACATCAGAAGAGGCCGAAACGCACGTTTCCAGCATGGAGATGTGTGTTTAACTGCTTTTGGTAAGAAACTAATGTAAACACACATCTTCCAGCATGGAGATGTGTGTTTAACAGCTTTTGTTAAGAAACTAATGTAAAACTGTCTAAATGACAGAAACAAGGTT
>NC_048423.1:21182886-21183968 GCF_013103735.1 Etheostoma cragini
AAGGTTAAAACATCACAAAAAACATCAGAAAAGGCCGAAACGCACGTTTCCAGCATGGAAATGTGTGTTTAACAGCTTCTGTTAAGAAACCAATCTTGAAATGACAGAAACAAGGTTAAAACATCACAAAAACATCAGAAGAGGCCGAAATGCACGTTTCCTGCATGGAGACTTGTGTTTAACAGCTTTTATTAAGAAAGCAATGTAAAACTGTTGAAATGACAGAAACAAGGTTAAAACATCACAAAAACATCAGAAGAGGCCGAAACGCACGTTTCCAGCATGGAATGTGTGTTTAACAGCTTCTGTTAAGAAACCAATGTAAAACTGTTGAAATGACAGAAACAAGGTTAAAACATCACAAAAAGATCAGAAGAGGCCTTAAACGCACGTTTCCTGCATGGAGAGATGTGTTTAACAGCTTTTATTAAGAAACTAATGTAAAACTGTTGAAATGACAGAAACAAGGTTAAAAAATCACAACAAGTTCAGAAGAGGCCGAAACGCACGTTTCCTGCTTGGAGATGTGTGTTTAACAGCTTCTATTAAGAAACCAATGTAAACCTGTTGAAGTGACAGAAACAAGGTTAAAACATCACAAAAAGATCAGAAGAATCCAAAACGCACATTTCCAGCATGGAAATGTGTGTTTAACAGCTTCTGTTAAGAAACCAATCTAAAACTGTTGAAATGACAGAAACAAGGTTAAAACATCACAAAAACATTAGAAGAGGCCGAAAGCACTTTTCCTGCATGGAGATGTGTGTTTAACAGCTTTTATTAAGAAAGCAATGTAAAACTGTTGAAATGACATAAACAAGTTTAAAACATCACAAAAACATCAGAAGAGGCCGAAACGCACGTTTCCAGCATGGAAATGTGTGTTTAACAGCTTCTGTTAAGAAACCAATGTAAAACTGTTGAATAGTAGAAACAAGGTTAAAACATCACAAAAAGATCAGAAGAGGCCGAAACACACGTTTCCTGCATGGAGAGATTGAAAATCTCTTGAAAATCACTTGAAAATATATGATTTTCTCGCCTAAATTTTTACCCTTAAAAAAGTGCTGCAGTTTCCACAT
>NC_048423.1:21184068-21187860 GCF_013103735.1 Etheostoma cragini
TCAAGATATCTTTAATTCAACTCAATTCAAGATATCTATATGGTCCTTTTCAGATATCTTAAATTAAGTTTTGACTAGTCAAAATGACGTTGTAGATATCTGTAACTGGAATTATGACTAGTCAAAATGACGTTGTAGATATCTCAAACTGAAGTTAGGGATATTCGTAATTTAATAGTAGATATCTATTATCAAGATATAGATATCTTGAAATAAATGTTAATTTGAGATATCTAAAATTTGAGATATCTTTAACTTTCATTCTGCCTAGTCAAAATGTAATTACAGATATCTTGAATTAGAGTTTTGACTAGGCAAAATGACGTTGCCGATATCTATATGCAAATTGGGTCTGCATCCCACAGGCGGGAGCAGAGCGCATTGTTCAAATCATTAAATCACACAGCACCTGTTAATTGTGTATTTAGCACTGATTAGCACCATGTCGGAGCAGCCAGAGGGCGAAGGCATTTTTAATCGCCTTTTTAACGCTGCAGCCCGTGCACGACAGGAGCTAGCAGCAACAAATGAGAATTCGTTACTTTCCACAACAAGACGACTGTTTCGCCGGAGAGTTCGTCCACTTCGGGGTAAGTTTCATAATTGCTTATATGCTAGCTAGCTAAAGTCGGGGTAGGCTATAGTTTAATAATGTGCTGATTTAAATCAGAACCGTTTCTAGGTTATTGTTGTGAGTGTAACTACTCGAGTTAGGTTAAACGTTCGTTTAAAATGACAATGACAACTGCACTGTTCAGATTGGCGGTTGTTCTGATAGTTGGGCCAAATGTCTTTGAGTGGGTTCGCTACTATCAACTAGCTAGCTAGAACCACTGACGGACAAAAAAATCACTTTAAAAAATACTAATAAGGCTTGACACAACATGACACTTGTGCATTGCGTAAATTGTTCATGGACAAAGAGTTAGCTAAAATATGTTTGTTAGCACGGAACCTAGCTAACGCGTTCTCTTACTGTGGTCAAGCCAGCCGACACTAAGTTTATAGTGCGCTATTATACTGGCACGTAAATGCATTTAAACCATAGACTGTATTATTATTATTATTATTATTATTATTATTATTATTAACGGTCTGTGATTCAAACGGGCAAGATTTCTTTAACCTACTATGGCCAGATCCAGTAGCGAACGATACATATGCGGCTACTTCGGTTAACAAAATAAAGTGTTAATACAAAGTACATATAAAAACTACATTATGGATTATATTCACTAGAAGTAAAAATGTATTATCAGAAATGCATGGCAAACGTTGCATGTTGCCAATATTTTTGAGACCCCCCCATGCGCTAATAAAGTTATGTATTTGTGTTTACAGGAGGATCTGGTGGTCGCAGGGAAAACCCTATTTGGCAAGCAAAACTTTTCCTCCTTCCAGGGCCAGATAATGGTGTTCTGCCCCCCACAAAAGAACTTGAGGAACTGGCTAAACTTGGATTAGGTAAATGTGAGATTGAAGCACATTTGAATTGAGTGTCATTTACTTCTACCTTATTATCTAACCTTGCAAAGAAAGCTATACAATGAGCTGCTTTTGAATTTTGTTAGCTTGTGCCTGTCTGGTCCCGTTTGTTGTACTGTCTATATATTGGGTAACATTTGACTATGTTAAAGTACATTTAGCATTTGTTGACATTTGTTTAAAAGAAATATATTGTAGAGCAGTATAGTCTCTGATGCATTTTCATTAGTTTCCATGTTGCCATTTTAATAGTTAGACCTAGGCAACCTCATGCCAAGACATCAAGTTTCCCAGAAGCCCCTTTGCCTCTAGAAACCCTTTTTTTTTTTTTTTTTTTCTTTTTTCACTGATGTTTACGTTTCCATTTTTAGGAAAACCAGTGCATGAGTCAACGGCGGCCAGACATTCAAACTCAAAAATTGGGTTAAACTGGAGTTTATCTGAATTGAACAACTTTGTTTGCCAAAGCTACCCTCGCATCAGTTTAAATTTGGTTGGCTTTGAATTGGCAAGGACAGGCAAAGGACGCAAGATCCAGAAATTACAAGTGTGTTCTGTGAAGGAACTAAAATCAGTTGTTGGCAAAAGCAGACTTTACATCGTGCCACGAGCCACTGTCTTGCAGGTATGAAATTATATTCACAGGGTTTTAATTTTACTACAATGATATAAATGGTCTCTGTAATGTCTATGCCTTTTTAACTGAAGTTGCCCTCTCTGCCCTCAGGTACCATCACCACCCTCTGCCATGACCCAAAATTCATTTGCATCACTCGCAGCTCCAGTAGTAGATGAGACTCCACAAGTGGTTTCAGATCAGGTCCATATTAAAATGATTGCACATATGATTTTTATGACCACTGTGCACTTTGCACTGAGTGGCAAATAACTGTTTTTGTCTTTTTATAAGATGTGTATTCTGTCTGAGTAGTTACAGTGTGTAATTTTTCTACCTAACGGATATTTTCTAATGTGTTTTGTTTCCATAAGAGTGTTTTCTAGCTGAAGAAGAAATTATTTGGATTTTCTGTGTACTAACAGGTGGCACCCACATCTTCTACCATATCCATGAATTCATTCCCACAACTCTCAATTGCTCCAGTACAAGATGACACCATGGCTAATGGTACCCAAGTGCAAAATGTGGTTGCAAATCAGGTAACCAATGTTGACACTGTATACACATTTTTTTTGTATACTATTTGATTGTGAGTAATGCCTTTTATTTTATTTTTTAAATTTAGGCTCTTCAAGAATTGCGAGCTATACGTGCCCAGCAAGACCAGGAGTATAATAAAACTTTGTTAGTGGATCAGGAGAAGGTAATACTCAAAAGTTCTACTTACGTATAATTCACATTCTCTTACAGGATGCATACATACTTTAGAATGTGGTCTTCTTTTAATAGGAGAGGAAGAAACTAGCCTACCAGGCCTGTGAGGAAAGACGTCAAAAGGTTTGTTTGTAATATATTAGTTTGGTAAACTAGCCAAAGGTTTTTTTAATTTTATTTTTAAATGAGAAGTCATATTTCAGGCTATTGAGGCAAGACGTCAGCGAATCTCTGCATGTGAGGAACCCTCAGATGGGGTGTTCATCAAATTTAAATATCCAAATGGACACATCAATATGAGGAAATTCAGCTTGTTGGAGCCAATCCAGGTGAAATGTGTTCAGCTTAAGGAAAAATATCAGGTGTCTTCTCAGTGGGTTGGAACACTTGACTAACACTGTTTCACATCTTTTAAGATCTTGTTTGACTTTGTGGGACAAGATGATATTGCCAGTGAAATCTTTGTGGTGCAAGAAGCCACATCACCAAGATCAATTGAGAGCACTTCATCCGGGTCAATAATGGATCATGGCATAAAAGCAGCCTCAACTTTATATGTACTTTGGTTTTCAAATCATGATGTACAGGTAAATGTGTGCTGGATTGAATTCCTGTTTCAAATTAAAACAGTGTTTTGGTTTGCAAGCTCATGTATTGTGCATGTTCGTATTCAGGAAATTCTGTCGGATCAACAAAATGATGGAGCTTATGCCCTACGCCATACATCTCATGGTCAGTCATCGCTGTGTGAGACCTCCTCCCAGCCAAGTCTCTCTGTGCCCTCTCTTCAGCCACTGCTGTGTGAGACCTCCTCCCAGCCAAGTCTCTCTGTGCCCTCTCTTCAGCCACTGCTGTGTGAGACCTCCTCCCAGCCGAGTCTTTCTGTGCCCTCTATCCAGCCACTGCTGTGTGAGACCTCCTCCCAGCCAAGTCTCTCTGTGCCCTTTCTCCAGCCACTGCTGTTTGAGACCTCC
>NC_048423.1:21187960-21193294 GCF_013103735.1 Etheostoma cragini
GACTAGGCAAAACTGAATTAAAGATATCTGCAACACATATCCAGTCTAGCTTTTAAATGTTAAAATGGCTTGCCATAGTTTACCCCTCTGTTCACTTATACAAGAAACTGCTCACTGCTCGCCCGGCCAACCACGACCACTGTCCGAAATGTAATGTAAACAGAAATGTAATAACAGCGATATCTCACCAGCCAACTGGGCCAGTTAACTAATTGCTCTCGGGTCGTAAAAGTCTCACAAAGAAAACTGGAGACAGTAAGTCTTTTTTTAAATCTGTGCAACTTTTAACAGCAAAACATTTGCTGGAATTTATGGTTGACACAGAAGGAAAATAATTAGGTAGGTTGTATTTAAGAGACCACATAATCATCATACATAGCTCTCTCTCTGCAGGTAGGAAGTCTGGCTTTGATACATTTTAATTACAAGTAATTTTGGTTGGTACTTTGTGGCAAAATATCCATGTTGATTGTAAAGAACCATAAAAAACGCCCCAACTATTACCATTTTTAAGACAAGGTAAAGACCAAGCTTTTCTTAGATGTGTTCTACAATCTTTTTATCTATTCATTTATTTATATATTTGTTTTTTTTTTAATGGACTTTTTTTTTTTTTATTGACTCTTTGCTGTTGTTATATATACATATTAGTTTTTCTTCTATTGCCAAAATTGTATGTAGTTACTTTTTTTTTGTTTCATTTTTATAAACATTGTTTTTGTGTAAAGCACTGCATTGCATTTCTGCCTGCATTGGAGCACTGCTGGGGATGTTGCACAATTACAGACTGTTAACAGCATTTTCTGTGTTGTGATCATCCAAGTTTGTTCTTCCAAGAACGACCAGCAAGGATGTTCTCCCCAAAGCAAGATTATTGGGGAGAAAAAGTAAACCAAAAACTAAGATTGAAAGGAAAAATGTTGATCATGTCCACATGCATTTTGTAATTAATTAGCTTGCCATAAAGAATCCCATGTTGGCGAACTTGTGTGTTTTAACATGTTGGGCCAGGGAAGAAGAGCCTTGGAGGGCCTGACTGTGTTTACTATTCAGCATACACTTCTAAGCCCTCACGCTCCAAAGCAATTTCTAAAGCTTGAAACATCTTCAAGGTGTCATCCAGCTAATATCCAGTGAAATTGAAGTTCTGACAAACGGGCAGCATGTGTGAGGATGGATCAATAGCACAGCCTCTTCACCAGTCAGCGGGCCAGCTCCCAGAATTGGACCCTGACAGCAATGTCATTCTCTGTTAGCATAAATTGGCTAAATGGCCTTGGAAAATTTACCATTCTATCACACAGTGATTCACCCAACTGTGTGTACACAAAAACACATGAACACACACTGAACAGGCACACACAAACGCACATATAACAAGATTAACCTTCAGATGTGATGCCTAAGCTGTTTATCTTTACCTCACTTCTAACCTTTTCACAAGTATCCCTGGATCAAACTTTTTTTCCCCCACAATCCCTTGCAGCTTTTAGCTGTCAGAATGGAGTTCTGTCAGAATACTTTAATTATTGGCCTTTAGGAGCGTGTGCCTGTTTGGGACGGGCCAATTGGTTGGTTCCCAGTCTTTTTATTTTATTTTTTTAACTTTATATAACTATATGCAAAGTTCAATGCAAAGTTTAATCAAGTGAAAAAAGGGGACATACCAAATCTCTAGATTAGCCGCAGCTGAGCCAGCTGTCAGTAGAGAGAAAATGAAAACAATTGGTGCTGTCTACACTAATCTTCCTGCTATCGCACCCAACAGGCTTAAACAGAGCAAGTTTTAAACCTTTTAAGCCTCTAAACATGTTCAAAATGTCATTAAAAGTGCTTACCCATGTAAAGTGATTCCTTTTAAGGGAACACTGCAAACATGACTGCAGTAGATATGACAGAAATGCATGAAAGCTGTGTTAATTCAGCTATGTTTAGTTCCGGTCGCCAAAACCCACTAATAGTACTGTATTATTGAACAATGGGGAAAAGGTGTGCCAGTTACAATCTGTCAGCATGTCTTAGTTAATCTCCAAGTTTTGATTAGATGAGAGATAGTGGGGCCAAAGTGTAGCTGGCACTGTTTGTTAGAAACATTGGCAAAAAGAATTTCATGGAGTGACCAAGGCTCTGTCATAGCACTTTCTAAGGTACGCCAACAAACAGATGTATCTGATTTAAACCAGGTGGAAGCAGTCTTAAAACAAAGGACCATAAATAATGTTTAAAGTTGGGAACTGAAAGGCCACCATCCTATCGCCTCCTCTGCAGAGTAGACATCTTAAGTCATGGCTGCTTGCCTTTCCAGATAAATTTAGATACCGCTGATTGTAATTTACACCAGTAGACAGCAGGAAGGGAGGGAGGTAGCATAGAGCTCACAAAATTAATCCTGTGCAACACATTCATTTTTACAACAGAGATACAGGCTTGAATTGACATAGGGAGACCGGTCCATTCTTCCATATCCTTCAACACGCTGTTCAGAGCAACAGAATAATTATGTTTAATAATTTTGTTAAGTAGGTGAAAAATGTCAATGCCTAAATATTTGAACAATATTCATAAAATTTTAACAATGGAGATGTCGGCAGAAATGATTGAAGTGCAAGCACAATCATTTAAATGAAGAAGTGCAGACTCTGACCAGTTAATTTTAAAGCCTGATAAGCTTCCATACTCGTCACATAATGATTGAAGGTGAGGAAGAGACTGAGAGGGGTTTTCTAAAAAGACCAAGACATTGTCTGCAAATAATGCTGTGTACATTGAATGCATATTGGTGACACCATAATCGATTGGCGGATGGCTTGAGCCAGCGGCTCTAGGGAAATGACAAATAGTGCAGGACTCAAAGGGCAACCTTGACGGTAGGATCTAGAAATTGGAATTAAAGAGGAGGAGGTGCGTCTGATTAAGACTCGGGCTGAGGGATTAGAATACAAAGCTTTAATAATACAATTTTTTTTTTACCAAATCCAATCACCTCCAAGACTGACCATACAAATGACCACTCAAGTCTATTAAATGCTTTCATTGCGTCCAGAGAGTGACAGACATTGGGGTCTTACATTTGGAACATGTGGCTTTAGTCTCTCTCTTAAGTCTGGCAGAAGCAAGAGAAGGCAACACAATATCTGTTGCGGTCTCATCATTTTCCTGTAACTTTCAGGTTAGTCGCTGGTAAAAACACCCATATGTGGTCAAAATATTGTCAATAAATGGTATAAATGTTTTTCCGTGTTTTATACTGGATGAAGGTTGAAATTAGAAGTTATTTAGAGGAAAACAGAGTAACATGGTCGGAATGCTACAGCTAAAGCCGAGCAAGCTAGCTGACTTACAGAACGTGTCACATTGGGTATATTGTCCTATTTTGAGGTTCCTATGTTATATTAGTCATGTTAAATGCTGTTCAAGCGAGTGTTTGATGGATGGATCATCAAGACGTCGTGTGTGTGTCCGAAAAAAGGACAGCTCACTAGGCCTTTGTATTGATTATTGATTACTGAACCAGAAAACCATTCCAAACAGGCACCCACTACTTTGGATCCAAGATCTGACCGACACTCTTGGGGGACACTCTTGGTTCAGTATCCTTGATCAAGGTAAAGCATATCACCAAGGGTTATGGCAGAAGGCTCAAGACGCGTCACATCATTTTTAACTCCCTGGGGGTTTTATGAGTGGGTGTGATAACCTTTGGCCTCCCCAATGCCCCTGCAGCTTTTCAAAGGAGTATGGAAGAGATGCTGGACTCACTCAGAGACGAATGCTGTATCCCCCATTTGGATGACATCCTGTGTTATTCCAAAACCTTTGAGGAGCATATCGAGGGAGTTTGCAAAGTCCTGAGAGCACTTCATTAAAGTAAAGTTAAGACCTGAACAATGTGAACTGTTTCGCCGACAGGTAAGGTACGTTGGTTGCATTGTATCAGCAGAAGGGGTGCACATAGACCCAAAGGATTTGGAGGCGGCTCATTCGCTCAAGGACAAAAAAGCAGGGACAGTTGGTGATGTGAGATGAGTTTTGGGCTTTCTCAGCTACTATCGCAGTTACATCCAGGATTTCTCACTGATTGCGCAGCCTGTGTGTAAGCTGCTCAAAATTCAAAACAGTGCATCATTAAGGCAGCCCCACCAAGTAAAGACCAAGGGCCCTCAGCTGTCCTCCAAAACTCTTGTGGAGTGGACACCAGAGAGTACTGGAGCTCATCGACAGGCTCACATATCCTCCAGTTTTGTCTTACCCAGACTTCAGCCTACAATTCCTGCTCCACACAGATGCCTCCGGGTTGGAGAGTTGTCTGACTTCAGGTTTGAGATAACGTACACACCCGGAAAGATGAATACTGATGGTGACACGTTGTCTTGAGTATCCCTTGACATCAACAAGTATGTGGTAGAATGTACTGAGGAGTTTTCCCAGGAAGTGGTGGAGGCCACCTGGAATGGGAATAAAGCATCTCAGGAACAGGATGTAGTGTGGGTTGCTGCACTCTCTCTCACCATAAACGTCAACAACAAACCTCCTTCACCACTTCAAGCTATCAGTAGTGAGGAGTTGGCCAAAGCTCAAAGGGAAAATCAAGCAGTCGGAGAGATCATTTAACTAAAGGAGACAAATGCAGTACTAACAAGTGACACACAACTAACCATGAAAACAGCGTAACGTGGTCGGAATGCTCCAGCTAAAGCCAAAGCAAGCTAGCTGCACTTACAAAACGATCAATAAAGTATTTCTGATTCTGATTCTGATTGAGAAAACTGATTTTGAGTTATGTGGTGATTATGGGAACTTGATGATGTTCTTTTGAGAAGGAGTGTGAAATTGAGAATATATTGAAAGGACATGTTTATGTGTAAAATAAAGTCTAGCAAAAGTGAGAGAAGGAAACACAATACATGTTGCCGGACTCATCATTTCCCTGTTCTTTTCAGAACAACATTTTAATCTGACCACAGGCCTCACGCCCGGGGCCTGTTACACAAAGAACCCCTTTATGGTCTGATAATGCCATTGGGAGTAAAACCGCTTTATCAATTGAATGAAATAATTGAAGGGATGCAAAAAAGAAGAACCATCCTGGAAAAAGATTTATTTCTACCTCAGAAAAAGGAATAATCCTTACAGGTGGGATTAACTGCACACCAAATATCTATAAACCCCAAACTGCTGGCCCATGATTTCAGACCGTTCGTAGCTTGAGCCTGGTCCCCATCGGCCTTTTGTTCAACCGACCAATATTTGGTCGATTTGGAGATGTGTGTTTAACAGCTTTTGTTAAGAAACTAATGTAAAACTGTTGAAATGACAGAAACAAGGTTAAAACAT
>NC_048423.1:21193394-21197795 GCF_013103735.1 Etheostoma cragini
TTAAATACTGCCTAAAGATAAAAGACCACAAATTACCTCATTTCCAGAATTAGGATATTGGCTCTGAAGTTGCCTCACTTGTTGTTCTAGTTCACCATCATCTATTGCAGATAGCATACTTCTAACAGGTATACCCATCAACTTTGACTTCTTATACAGAAATGACGAAGAGCATCCCAGTATTTTAGCGGTTTTTGCAATTGTATGGCCTTGCTTCAGCAGAAATAAAATTTGTTCTCTGGTAACATCAATGGCTGGTCGACCTCTTCTCCCTACAGAAAGAAAAAGTTAACTAAGTTTAAGTGTTTAAGCTTAAGTTTATTTTTGAAATTTATAGAAGGTCCTATAGGCTATATATCAACATACACATTTAACGTTAATACATATTATAATACATGAATGCATTGATAAACAGACTCACCTGAACCAATGCGCCTAACAGAGAAACGTCGGTCTTCCCCAGTATAGAAATTTGCGTCTATTAGAGTTTTCAGCTCCGCCAAACTGCTTTTGAGTTCGTTGTTTGTGTCTGGTGATAGCAAATGTTCAATTCTTCCGAGATTTCTTTCACAGTTTCCAATAGAACAACGTTCTCTCTCTCCACAAAGCCCCTCTGTGAGGGCTCGTTCAATTGCATGCCATTTTCTGGTGTTTTTTTCGATTACAGCCAACGCCCTGACTCTTTCTTCTTCCATTCTCAGAAATAAGGAAATTAACTTCTTCTACTAATCTACCACTTCTTTAAATATGGCGGGGATTTGATTTATGGATATCTAAAATAGAGCAACGTCATGCACAGTAATTTGCACTAGTCATAATGACGTTTGAGATATCTTTAACTTTCATTTTGCCTAGTCAAAACTGAATTACAGATATCTGCAATTGTCATTTAAGATGTGTGACGCACTGAATGACGTTTTCAATGACGTCATTGTAGATATCTGTAATACAGTTTTGCCTAGTCAAAACTGTATTACAGATATCTCTATCCGTTGTTTTGACTAGTTACAAATACGTTATAGATATCTTGAATGACAATTCCAACTATCCAAAATGTAATTACGACTAGTCATAAAGACGTTATTGATATCTAAAATGTTAATTCGGGATAGTCGAACTTAGCTTTTAAATGTTAAAAGGGCTTGCCATAGGTAAACAGGCAGAGACCTGCCAAAGAGGGAGAAAGGGACGGAGGAAAAAAAAAAACAGCGACAAAGAGGCGCTTTCACAAGGCAGAGACAACAGTGATCACTAGTCAGACATCAGACACAATTTCATTACATTCCATGTCATTTAGCTGACGGTTTTATCCAAATTGACTTACATTTGCTATTTACAGTATATATATATATATATATATATATACATATATGTATATACCTCTCTGACATGCGTATATAGGCCTATTTGTGTATATTCACCCTATATCTCAAACTAGTCATGAAGAATGAGGATTTTTTTATGTAAACAACTATTTTTTTATTTATTTATTTAATTTATTTATTTACTGAACCCTCTGAGCCCCCAGACACTCGCCGACGAGTAAAAAAGCACCTCTGATTTATAGTTTAATAACTTTTGAACGATACAAGCGATTGGCTTACCTCCGGTTGCGTTTAAATCCTGACGTTTCCGCGATTACGGCGGTCTTTTCCGTGTCTTTCTAGCCTCTACAGGGGATTTTCTATCCAGCCTGGAACTTCAGCCTCTTTGGGCTTTAAATCCACACTGTTATATCCAAGATTGATCCACTTTATGTCCATAATTCATGGCGTTTTGGCTGATTTGTGCCGCTGGCGCCTCTCCTGTTTTTTTCAGGAAGTACATGCCCATATATGGGAGATTAATTCACCCCTCTTCTATGGAAGGCCAGAGGAGACAAAAAGGCCTTTAGATTCTATGAAGGGCAAATTGTGCACTATTTAGACACATTTGCTTGTATAGCATTGTTGTGGGTGTAATATTAATAAATATGACATTATGATGTTATTATTGGCATAAGTAAATGTCATGAGAGCAAAAGCGTCTTGACTTTCTTTGAAAAAATGCATGTATTTTGTTAACTGTATAAGTTATAATGATTGTTTCTTCACAGTGTGACTCCCAAGACATATGAGAAGAGTTTTAGACAGGAAAATGGCTTATTAATTATCTGTCTGTGATATCAATACATTTCTGGAATATTCTTGTTCCGTTTTATTTATTTATCTTTAAGGCCCTACAACCATTTTTTTAAACGCAAGTGACCTCACTGCAACCCAAATATTCTAATAACCCAGTTTGTCCTAAAAAAAATGATGTTCATATCTTGACTGTAGACCACAGGGTTGATGTTTTACAATCTTTTTTACAAAATAAATCCAGACGGAAAATAAACTGTAAAAATGGCCTCAGGGCCCCCAGGGTTAACAGAGGCAGTGTATATCAACGTTGCTGGAGTTTACGCTCACCATCACTGGGACTATCAAAACTGTATGTTCTTTTAATGCTTCAACAATTCCGTCTGCGAGTTGCGCTGGTAGCCCATTGGTGGGTGGAAATGCCAGGGCCTCTTTTACTTGCCGTCACCGCTAGTGGTGGTGGTAGTAGTAGAGGTAAAGTCAAGGGATCACCAAAGTCTGGACTCATCTTCTATGGAACATGACAGTTTGTAAAACATATTAAACTGTTAAGGTCTTACAACATAAATTGGTTATAATTTGATATCTGTTTAAAAGAACTCCAAATATTAAAAGCAGGTTAAAAGAACCACTAGACAGGAAGTACAGCCGGAGAATAAAACTTTAAATAAAAGGTGACTTCCCCTCCTGCTTTGGTCTCTCTCCTGGATACATTACCAATTAAATTATGATACATTTAATAAATACATATATGTATATATAAATGTATATTAAATTTATTTAATAATTACAAAATAAATAAAATGCCCGGTGCCACAATACATAAATATTTCAATATATATTAAAAAAACAGCCTGTTGGGTGCTAATGCTAGCAGGAAGATGACCCAGTGTAGACTGTTAATAATTATTCAAACAAATTGAATATATTATACAAATAAATAAAATGCCCGGTGCCACAATACAAAAGAAATTCTATTTCAATGTGTTAAAAACATTATTTAACCAAAAATAAATTTGGAATAAAACATTCAAAAGGTCTAAAATACTGTCTGAAATACTTTCCCTTGAAGTTAAAAAGTGAACATTACAAAAAAAAGTAAGTGCTTTGTTTAAAAAGTGCTTAAAAGTAAAAAGTGCCACACAATAAAAGGTTAGGGTAAAGGTTAGGGTTCATGAGTCATGACTCCTATGTAGAAAACTTCAAGTAACGTGTTACCCAATTACGGCTCCTGGAAAAAATAATAAATAAAACGTAGAGAGGAATGACAGAAGGGAGGGGGGGAGACAAAACAACACATTCACAAACGGACATATACACAGACAGATACAAGACAAGGAACCAAACACGTCTACAGCCCCGGACTTTACAGCCTCAGCATTGTTCAACCAAGTTTTTAGAGTCTTTAGGCCCCTCATTAATGCGTGCCATGGAAAGCTCCATATACACCACATTCAGGTACGCACTACAATATTGTTCCAGAACCGACTAATGGGAGAGCAGTCAGACCATGTGAAGATACGTGTCTTTGTGCTTTTACTGGGCTGTTAATTATTTTCATGTGGTGCATTTTCAAAGGGGTGAGATGTGACCTATGAATGAAATTGTAGTGAATCTGCTGATGGTCTGGATTGCGTGATACTACTGGAATGCTAGAACATACAGCAAGCCAGTTGAGATTGCTACTCAGGCCTGGGCAATCACATGCCCAGATCCTCTCAATATGAAGGGCAAAGCGGCCAGATATCACTAAGAACAACTTTTTAGGGTTGACAGCAGGGCTGCAAGCAACCAAAGAAAATCTTGGTTGACTAAAGTCGTGAAATTTCCGACTAAACATTTACTAGTTGGGTGTGTGTGTGTGTGCGCGTGTGTGTGTGTGTGTGTGTGTGTGTATGGGGGGTCGCGTAGGGAAAAAAATGCAAGATTAAATAACTGTACTGTCCCGCAGTACTTGTTCTTGTAGGCTATTTGCAGGATATTAAATCGTTTTTGACCTAATTATTTTGCACTAAAATGCCACTCGTCTGTCGGCTCTCACAGCGTTGCATCAGCGCTCTGTGTCCTCGTACTGAGACATGGAGACACGGAGAGACTAGTTTAAAGCTTTTACTCTTACTCGTGCTGGCGCTGTATATTAACAAGTTCTTAAAACCTCAGGCCTCCACAACAGCAATGGGCCTCATATCCTGAGCAATAAAGTCGACAATTCCTTCCATGATGTAATTTTTGTGTTTGGATGGTAGAGGCTTAACATCCAGCGGGGTCTGGGGGGGGGGGG
>NC_048423.1:21197888-21198363 GCF_013103735.1 Etheostoma cragini
AAATATGCCAATTCTGATATGTTCATATAGCCTACTCAAAACAGACAGGGCAACCTAACGCAGACAGGTTAGCTTACCATTTTTAGGTGATATGCCATGTTTGTTGCACTCCCACTTCTGACACCACATGTAAGGTTTAGCCCCATAGTGGAAGAAAGAGGAATGGACTCTGGAGTTTTCCACCTGGTGACTTGATTTATTTCTTCAGTAGTCACAAGGTAATGCAGCATTGCCAGGATGAATTATTGAAAAAACAATAAAAAAAATAAACAAAACATGAAAACTAAATACTAACTATTGAAATTACTATCACCAACTAATAGCAAACAAAATAATAAAAACTAAATCAGGCCCGGACTGTTTGGGCCCTAGCAACTGCACTCTTCCTGGCCCAAGCCGTTCATCTCTAGATGAGCGTCAGCCTCTCTCCTTTATAGCAGAAGCCCCTCCTACAAGACAAACCAAAGTTAATTGG
>NC_048423.1:21198463-21202023 GCF_013103735.1 Etheostoma cragini
ACATAGAAAGGTTAGCTTAGCATGATACCACATGCTACCCCAGCTTTACATGAAGGCATGGGCTAGCCCCATGACAGTTGTCAAGCTGCAATCTGTTGCTTGCAAACTTTGCATTCAACTTTTTCGGGTTATCTATTTTTGTAAAATGCTGCCACACCGGCGATGTCTTCGACATGGTAGAGGAGGACTGACTGTAAGTTAAACACTCACAATTAAATATATATGCAGCAAACCACTAAAACAAGGCTTTCTAGTTCTTTCTTCAATCTGTCCCCAGTGGGTCGGGCTAATCCAACAAAAGAGAAAACAGGGGGGTGTTCTGAAGACTGTTACCTGTGAAACAGGGATGCTCTGAAAACACCCCCATTGGCAATTAGTGCTTTCCACCCATAGACAGTTACGGTCTATGCTTCCACCTGATGAAATAACACGGCAAAATATTGACCAATCAGAATTGTGGTCGCGCCAGAACGTATCGACCAATAAATCGACTAGTCGACTGGGAGATTACAGCCCTAATGTACAGTAAATACCCTTCCGGATAGGATGGATGGGCAAAGGCCTCTGCCAAGGGACGCCTTACGCCTTGAGTGCTGATCTTAATTGAAGGTAAAAGAAAAAAGGGTTTAAAAAAAAAAGTTTTAAAAGCACAGCACACAACAGCTATACACTCCTCAGAATAAATCCCCTGTATTGTCCATGAAGATGTGGAAAGCATCCGCTGTGGGGGGGGGGGGAGCTGTGGAGGGAGGGCTGTAGCGCATCAGAGAGCAAGGGGGAGGGAACTGTTAGGTGTGCTTGTTCAAATTTTTAGGCTAAGTCCACGTTTTCTCAGAACTCCCTACTGCACCTTTAAGGCAGGTCTTAAAAACAATTTAGAAAAGTAATACTGAAAAGAATATAAAATGGATAAATGCCACTTCACTAATGTTTTCATGCTTCATTTACAGACACACACACTCATGCACACACACACACACACACACACAGAGACACACACACACACACACACACACACACACAGCCTAATAACCTTTCATTTAGTAGCACCTGTTTAAAAAAAATAGTGGTTTAACATTTTTTACCGAGGGCTAATTACTGCATCTTATTCACTTGCTTTGTTAATACAGTGAACTTTCCTCAATCTTTCAACAATGCGATTAGAACCCCCCCTTCAAACATCAAAGATGATCAATATATAAACAATGATGCGGGAGGGCAAAGGTCACCAGATCAGTGTTATCAATTACTTTCAAATACACCATCTGTCTGCGCTATCATTAGGGGGCTCCTTTTGACGGGGCAATTGAGGTATTAAGGAGCCTTACGTCTGCCTCTTATGTGCTGTCTCAGACAGAGTGAAAGAGACTTTCAAGGAAAATCTGTTTTCCCTTGTTCATGACTGCAATTTGCTCTCTCCTCATTGGGGAAATAACATGAGACAGCAGACGAGGCTGTAGAGAATTGATTTAATGATGTGTGCATTGTGACTAGGTAGTTTACAAGCTGTGTTTTCACAGCAAGAATGAGAGGAGTGATGTATTGAGAGCTGTTAGTTTCATCCTAAAAAGACCAAAAGAACTGCATATATGTGAAAAAGAGATGACAAAAATAAAAACAATTAAAAGAAGTCAAAACAGCAAGCTAACTGAAACATTTTTTTAATTTTAAATTTATGAATAAAACAAATTCTCAGGTGTTGATTAATCTTAAATTTAACATTTATTATTGGTCACTCGTCATGACAAGTCCAGTATAAATATTTAATCTAGTCAGTTCATTTCAATTCAATTACATTTTATTTATATAGCACCAAATCACAAGAACAGTTATCTCATTGCGCTTTTCATAAAAAAAGCCAGTCTAGACCGTACTCTGTGATGTTATTTACAGAAGCGACAGAGGCAGACAGACTTCCTTTTAAGAGGCAGAAACCTCAAGCAGAACCGTTGATCAGGGTGGGCGGTCATCTGCCTAACATGGTTTGGGGTGAGAGAGAGAGAGAGAGAGAGAGAGAGAGAGAGATGGCAGCTGAAACACAACCAAGATGGCATATGAAACATTGCAAGGTGTGAGGCTCTTTTTAGCTCAGTTTTCAGCGCCATGTACAAAACGCAAGGAAGATACACAAACTGTTTAACTATTTAACCCCAAGATGGCGGGTAGTGAAGCTTGGTTGCAACACCACTTGACTATAGGGTGGCTGTTAGCTGGTCTGTGTATGTGTGTGTAAGTTTAGTGTGTAAAAGAGGAAAGAAAAGCACACTTTAGAGAAAGAAAAACACTTGGAATCTTGATTTTTGATACTAACCAATCCTCTCGTTCAACCACGACTCTTACCTAACTTTACGTTATGGCAGGGGTCTGGGAAGTTGTCTAACGAGGGGAAAGTTTCTTATCTCGCTGGTACAATAACTAACTAAGAGAGCAATAAATTGGACTCGGTGGTCACAATCACAATAATAGTAAGACGTGCAACATTAGCACTTGTTAATCAAAAAACATTCAATGTTGTAACAAGTTGCAGTAATAGCAGGTACTCACATTATTAAACACTAGGAATGAGCGAGTACAGCATTTTATGAATCAGTTAACCATATGAATTATCTGTATCTGTATCTGTACTCGGACTGGGCGGGGCCAAACCCGCAACAATGAATACAACACATGCGGTTGCAATTATGAAGTAAAATGTAATGAACAAGCGTTTTCATACTCAATATAACTCTTTATTTTTAACTTTTAATTTTTTATGATATGAGAGAGAAAGAGAAGGGGGGGGGGCTGTGTTGTCATTGTAAATTCTGGAGTGTGGTCTAGACCTACTCTATCTGTAAAGTGTCTCGAGATAACTCTTGTTATGAATTGATACTATAAATAAGATTGAATTGAAATTGTATTGAATTGTTCTACGGATCAAATAGGCGGATGCTGTTTTTCAGATCTGTAACTGGTTAGAGCCAGCTGACGGTTAAAAAAAAAAAAAATCTCCAACAGTCAGAGCCGCAACGCGAGTCGCATTGTACCAAGCACCATGTCTGAACAAACGCCCCATCCATCCATCCATCTTCGACCGCTTATCCGGTATCGGGTCGCGGGGGCAGCAGCTCCAGCAGGGGACCCCAAACTTCCCTTTCCTGAGCCACATCAACCAGCTCCGACTGGGGGATCCCGAGGCGTTCCCAGGCCAGGTTGGAGATATAATCTCGCCACCTGGTCCTGGGTCTTCCCCAAGGCCTCCTCCCAGCTGGACGTGCCTGGAACACCTCCCTAGGGACGCGCCCAGGAGGCATCCTTACCAGATGCCCGAACCACCTCAACTGGCTCCTTTTGACGCGAAGGAGCAGCGGCTCTACTCCGAGCTCCTCTCGGATGACTGAGCTTCTCACCCTATCTCTAAGGGAGACGCCAGCCACCCTCTTGAGGAAACCCATTTCGGCCGCTTGTACCCTGGATCTCGTTCTTTCGGTCATGACCCAGCATTCATGACCATAGGTGAGGGTAGGAACGAAAATTGCCCGGTAGATCGAGAGCTTTGCCTTCTGGCTCAGCTCCCTTTT
>NC_048423.1:21202123-21207016 GCF_013103735.1 Etheostoma cragini
AAATACTTGTACTCGGCAAAAGTGCTTTATCCGTACCGGATACTCGTTTCAGCCGGATACTCGGATCACCCCTAGTGATAATTGTCCAGCTTGTATTTACGTTCATAAAAGTGCTCGTTTTGCGGCTTACAGACTCAGATTAATATTCTAAGGGTCTGACAACATTATGGAAAGGATTTCTAGGGAGGTTGACCTTTCTGTTAAGGCGAAATTGCTTTTGCTAAACCCACCAGACTCCATGTAAATAATCAGTGATTTTAGCATCGTAAAATACGGCTTTCTAAAAAAGTGTGCGACCATTGGCTACGTTTTGTCAGTATTTTCTTTCTTTCATTCCAATTTTGTGTCTGTCAGTCACAGTGAAAACCGGTGACATTTCCGGGGACATATCCAGTTGGGGACAGGTCGCCAAAATCGGGGACTTCCCCGGAAACCGGGGACGTCTGGTCACCCTATCTACCCCTAGTTTTATTCACAAAGAGTGGGTTTTCTAGACCAAAGTGGTGTGTCTATGTGCTTATTCGTTATCTTTTCAGTTGGAATGTGACTGAGAGTTTATGACCCTCAGTTCCGGACTGGCAAAGCTAAAGATAAGTTGGGCCATAAAGAGACACTGCAAACAGAGAAAGGATACGTCTCTAACATCATAATTTCAGCTTCTGAAACAATTGTAGAGCTGGGTTATAACAAAATGTACCAGAACATCTTATATTATAAAACCAAAGTATTGCAAAACAACTTAATGCAACAAACAACAAACTATATACTTATAACAACAAACTTATTGCATGACCAACATGTCTTCATTTATGCTGAAATAATGCTTTTACCCTTTAGCTTAAATGTATAATGCAAATCACACACAATGTTTAGGCACATATACAATTTTAAATCCCAACACAATCAAAGGGCTATTTCACAAAACCAAAATAATGGATTAAGCCGGGATATCCCAGTTATCCTGGCTCAATTAGCTTTTACTCCGTTTCACAAAAGCCATGGCACCAAAGTTAACAATTATTAAGATTTATTCTGTGCAGCTAACCTGGTCACAACCAGGCTAAAAGCCAGGATTTATCATTCCTGCTGACTTTTCTGTTTACTCAGCTTTGCTTTTACCTCATGCCTGCAGTAAGAAACAGGTGCAAATTGATGTTAATTTATAATAAGTATGTTGTTATTTAAAGTTGTGACCATTATTTTTTCTATAAATGTGACATTGTTACTGTTATATTGCTGTATGAAGACATCTTGTTGTTAAAAGTTTGTTGAATATATTTTAGCAGTTATTGCGTTTGGCATCTTTTGTATATGATGCATCCTCTAATCCCTTTTAGCCTTTGTTTGTTCCTTTAAATGGAGGCCCTAACAATAAGCAACAGATCTTAAGAACTTGTGTGATGTCATGTAACTTAATAACAGTCCCTTTACCATAAATGACATTTTCAATTCAAATAAATAGCAAATAAGAATGAGTTTTTATCTCAGATGAAGTACCAATAAGAGTGAGTTTTCAGTTCAACCCAATCGGAAATAATTCTAGAACTGCAAATGCTGTGTCTATACACAGCATTTGCAGTTGTACATGTAGAAATTGCATTAAAATATTACGAAGGAGAAATTAAAACATTATACCGGTATTATTAGGTCTGCGAAAACATATTTTATTTAAATGTTCAGACACCGTCTCAACATTTAAGAGAAGGCTTAAGACTTTCCTCTTTGATAAAGCTTATAGTCAAAGAGATAACTAGTCTTAACCTATTCTGGTAAACCTCAAAATACAATTATGAACCCAAAAACGAGCATAATATAAGGGCTTTAAAGCAACAGCAAGCTAAAGACAAACAGGAATATGGTTAATATTGTTGACTGGAGCTGAGAGAGTGCAAAAAGGCATATTGTATTTCATTGCTGTGATACTCTGTACTAAGTTGCATATGACAATAAACTTGAACTGAACGGAACTGAATATGGAAACCCTAGAATTATGGGATTGTATGCATTTGTTTTATATGCTACGGTTTGTTATTCTGTGTTGGATTGTACTTTGTTTTTCCTTTGTTTTTGTGAGTTTGTGTGTGGCAGGAGGTATGGCTGGTTTTCCCTGACGAGCTGCAGCAAGGCATACCTGGAGTTATACCTTGCTTGATTCTTTTTAACAATAAACTGTTAAAGAACTTCTTGGGCGGACAGTTCCCGTGCACGGGAAATAAACTCGCCGTTTTTCGGAAGTGCTGACTTCTTTCATAAATTGTAAGCATTAAACCGTCATAAACACGCTCATGCCATACATCATTTGAAAGCTTAAAGTCTCCTGATTCCATCGAGCCTACACACAAAGCAATAAGGTGACTCACAACAGCGATAATCATGTTCTGAAGTAAAGAAACACAGAAAGATTTGAGTCTAATCGAGTGTGTGTTTCCTACCTGTCTCCTCGTGTCTTTAATCACAGCGGTAAAAGATCGCCAAAAACCTTAGTTTCCTACATCGAAAACACCCTAAGGTATTAGAATATCCAAGCCTTGTAATCCATAATTATCTGGTCCCTTCACAATCTTGTAGTTTCAGCCAAAGGTTTGACGTAGAGAAATCTAGATAGTGCATAATTTCTTGGTTTCTATCGTGTGTATCTTTTTCCGAGGGCAGGCTAAAGCAAAACCAAAGACAGCGTTACATTCTCTGGCTTGTGCAGTTTGCAATGAACGTTGTTCCCAGCCAATATGATCAGTGTTTCTCAAGATACCCCCAAGCTAAGCAAATGAAATCTCACACTCCCCATTGGGCCCACATGGGAAAGATTGACAGTGGAGCCCACGAATTAGAAGATAAGGTCATAAAATTGGCATCCCTGTGTAGCCAATAAGAAGACGAGTTGATTGATACCAAACATGGCCAACAAAAACTATTCCTGTGTTCTCTTACAGCTGTCTGAAGGCAAAAATATGGACTTCTGATGGCATTTCACCATTTCATAAAATTATGATTACTTATTTCTATAAATCTATGTATGTACTTCTTTCAGACATATCTGTGAGGGATGTGTATGTGTTTTTGTATTTCAGAAGTTTTGTATTTAGCACTTTTTTTGCTTTTTTAGAAATAAGAAATAAGAAAAACGCACAGACATACAGTATCTGTAGAAATACCTTCATATAAAATCCATTTTATAAGTCATTTTTTTCTGGATGTTTCTGTTCTAAGTTGAGACATGTGGCTAGGGTACTATTTTAGTATATAGCCCCTATAATATGCTTACAGTAGTGCTTTTTATTAATTTTTCAGATGATTTACTTGGACGGAAATAGAAATTCTGTGTTCTAACCTCTGTAGCCCTGTGTCAGTAAGGCCTAGTGTCACACTGCCACTAGAAACAACAAGTTGGGAGTGTTACCTTCCCAATGAACTCAGGGTCATCCCAGAGGGCCAAAGCATGTGGAAAAAGCAGCACTTTTTTAAGGGTAAAAATTTAGGCGAGAAAAACATATATTTTCAAGTGTTACTGAACAGGTTTTAATGTGTCTCTGTGGGTCCAGAACCCTTAAAAGCATAACGGCATCGTTATGTGCAGTGCAGATAATAACCTTCATCTGTACTCGTCTCTGAAGAGAGTGGCCATTGTTGGGATTAAAATTGTATATGTGCTTAAACATTGTGTGTTATTTGCATTATACATTCAAGCTAAAAGGTAAAAGTATTATTTCAACATAAATGAAGACATGTTGGTCATGCATTAAGTTTGTTGTTATAAGTATATAGTTTGTTGTTTGTTATATTAAGTTGTTTTGCAATACTTCTGTTTTATAATCTAAGATGTTCTGCTACATTTTGTTATAATCCAGCTCTCCTTAATGTGTCAGAAGCAGAATTGATTGTTAGGGATGCTCCCTTAGTCTGGTTTCAACCTTTTACCCCAACTGATTTTTTCCTCAACTGAGAGTCATAAAACCTTAAGTCACATTCCAACTGAAAAGATAACGGATAAGCACAATAAGACATCACTGTGATCTGAAGACCCCACCCTTTGTGGATAAATCTAGGGGTGTAAGAGCCAAAGAGTCAGACAAATTTGGGGGAGAGCCGTGTTAGGTTGACTCTGTATTCGTCTCTACGATATCCTATGTAATAAAATGGATTCACACATCCACATCTGAGATTTTGACTACTAATTGAATGAACCCTGAGATGGAGCAGGATTTAGCTCCAACACCAGCCAACCACCTCTACCTGACACTCTGGGGGAGTTGAGGAAAGAACAGCTAGGAGGGAGGAGCTCCGAGAAGGTGGTGTTTAGGGATGAGCGAGTACAGCATTATCTGTATCTGTATCTGTATCTGTTTACCACATGAATTATCTGTATCCGGATACGTACTCGGACGGGGCCTAAACCGGAAGTGGTCAAATTTAAACCGGAAGTGGGTCGGGCTCTCTTGAAATGTGCGGGGCTTTAACCTGTGCGGGTTATTTAAGCATGCAATTGATATGAGTTGATCAAAAATTGTTATATTTATTGCTGATTTGAAAACTATTTACATGACAGCATCAAGCTTCAGATCAATGGTGTTGTCATGGTAACAAACAAACTATATACAGAACGGTTTGCAACAATGAATACAACACATGCCGTTGCAATTATGAAGTAAAATGTAATGAACAAGAGTTTTTATACTCAATATAACTTTCTTTTTTTAACTTTTTATTTTTAAATAAAATATTTTTTTGGGGGGTTCTTTTTTATTTATTTTATTTCCACACCAGGTATATGAGTGTGTGTGTGTGTGTGTGTGTGTGTGTGTGTGTGTGAGTAAGAGAGAGACCATAGACCGTTAATATAAATGGACAGAGCATGAGTGACGTCACCCATTGGTTTGTGGAGATCAGAAATGAGTC
>NC_048423.1:21207116-21212845 GCF_013103735.1 Etheostoma cragini
CAAGTATTTTACGAGTAATATGAGTCAATATCCGTGCTCGGATTGAATACAACCCCTCAACTGGCCGCGCAGCGTTCTCTGATAATCACAGCGCCCCCCCGCCTACAAACACGCTCGGATCAATCTCTCACACACACAGACAACATGGAGAAATGCACTCCCTCTGCCTCTCTCTCGGTCTCTCTCTCTCTCTATCTCTCTCTCTGTCTCTCTCGCTCCCGCTCCCACTCCGTCAGGCAGGCAGTCAATCGGGTCTGCGGATCTGTTCCGTTAACGTTTAGGGTTTCTTCAGCTTCAGGTTTGTTTTTAACTTTGGTTTGTAATACTTACATATTAACCAGTAGATTTCTGGTGAACGTGGGTTTCAGACATGCTGCTTGGTTAAATGCAACTCCCGTTGCGTCTCTGCCATCAGAGATTTTTATTTTTTTACTGTCAGCCGCCCTCCGCCCCCTTTCTCTCTGTGTCTCTCTCTTACTCACAAACACACACATATATACCTGGTGTGGAAATAAAAAAAATAAAAAATCACCCAAAAAAAAAAATAATCACACTGATCATAAAAAAATTAAAAGTCAAAAAAAGAATGTTATATTGAGTATGAAAACTCTTGTTCATTACATTTTACTTCATAATTGCAACGGCATGTGTTTACATTGTTGCAAAACGTTCTGTATATAGTTTGTTTGTTACCATGACAACACCATTGATCTGAAGCTTGATGCTGTCATGTAAATAGTTTTCAAATCAGCAAAACAATTTTGATCAACTCATATCAATTGCATGCTTAAATAACAATATACCGGTTAAAGCCCCGCACATTTCAAGAGAGCCTAACCCACTTCCGGGTTAAATCTGACCCCTTCCGGTTTATACCCCGCCCAGTCCGAGTACGGGTCCGGATACAGATAATTCATGTAGTAAACAGATACAGATAATGCTGTACTCGCTCATCCCTAAATTATTACTGCATCAATGTCAAAGGAAAATTTGTCCTCAATAGTTTTTTTTGTATCTGATTCTCAATGAGTTGTTGCAGAAACAAGCCTTGAGCAATAAAGCAAAAGCTGTCAGTTGTTCAGTAAACATTACAACATTATGAAATATTGAGACTTTCTATCTTGAAATATTAAGACTTTCTATCTTGAAATATTAGGATTATTAGGACTTTCTAGTTTGAAATATTAAGACTTTCTATCTTGAAATATTAGGACTTTTTCTATTCTGGATTTTACAGGAAGCCAATGCAGAGAAGCTAAAACAGGAGAGATGTGATCTCTTTTCCTGGTTTCTGTCAGAACACACGCTGCAGCATTCTGGATCAGCTGCAGAGTCTTTATGGACTTTTTCGAGCAGCCTGATAACAAAGAATTGCAGTAATCCAGCCTAGAAGTAACAGATACATGGACTAGTTTTTCTGCATCATTTTTAGACAGGATATTCCTGATTTTTGCAATATTACCTAGGTGAAAAAATGCGATCCTTGAAATTTGCTTTATGTGGGAATTAAAGGACATTCCTCACAGTGGTGCTGGAGGCCAGGGTGATGCCATTGAGTATCATCTGGATAACAATGAAAGTTTATGGAGTGCTTCCTGATAATATTTCCTAAAGGAAGCATATATAAAGTGAACAGGATTAAACCAAGCACAGATCCTTGTGGGACTCCATGACTAACTTTGACATGCACAGAGGATTCATCGTTAACATGAACAAACTGAGATCGATCTGATAAATAAGACTTAAACCAGTTTAGAACAGTCCCTTTAATGCCAATTAAATGTTCCAATCTCTGTAATAAGATATGATGTTCAGTGGTATCAAATGCAGCACTAAGATCTAATAACATTATAACATTAGTATAGAGATAAGTCCTTTGTCTGATGCAATTAGGAGGTCATTAGTAATTTTCACAAGTGCTGTCTCTGTACCATGATTAACTCTAAAGCCTGACTGAAAATACTCAAATAAGCTGTTGTTATGCAGAAAGTCACACAGCTGTTTGGCGACTGCTTTCTCAAGAATCTTAGAGAGAAATGGAAGGTTGGATATAGGTCTATAGTTGGCTAAAACATCTGGATCAAGGTTGGGCTTTTTCAGAGGAGGTTTAATTACAGCTACCTTAAAGTGCTGTTGTACATAGTGTTGTGGTTTGGGGGTTGCTTGGGTTTATTTTTTCCTGTTTGGCCCCTTTGTGTTTTTGTCTTAGCTTCTCCCCGGTCTTATGTTGTTTTGTCCTGTCTTGTGTTCCTCTGTGTGTCTGTTTGTTCTGTTTCCTGTTTTATTTTGATAGTCTGGTTTCCGGTGTTGTCTAGTCTTGTCTAGCTTTACGTTGATCTGTCGGATTGTCCTGCCCCGCCCTAATATCTCAGATCCTGCTTCCTTTAAGCAGTGATGTTTGGCTACAAGAGGCTCAGCTGCCATTGTGATATTTTTATTACTTGGGTAAGCCTTCAAACCATTTATAATAGAGGCAAGCTTTTCTAAAATGTCACGCTTTAGGTCTCTTGTCAGCTTAAGGTGTGTGTTGTTCTTCTCATATTCCACATTTCCATCTATATAAGTTCAGGTGAACATCAAATGTAAATGTGGGAACTGGAAAAGTACCTGGACATGACACATCTGAAAGTTATCACGGGTAAAATGCCAGACTCAAATGCTCAACTCGTCATGGAGTAAAATATGAGTATGTTATACTTTATACTAGGGTGAACAGGTGATAATGATTACACACAGGTGTGGCACAAAAGACAAACAGTGGATATCATAATAAAACAGGAAGTCCATAAAAACAGACAGAAACATGAAACCAACTAAACAGAAACGTGACACAAGGACAAAACCATGAGAGTACCCCTGCCTCAAGGGATGGCTACCAAACGACCCTCAAAACAAACAAAAAATGGCCAAAACCGGACACAACAGGCCAGGGATGGCGATGGTGGGTCCGGAGCAGGGACAAACAGAACATAACCCAGGAAGGGTGAATGGTTAACAAAAGAACAACAGGGCCATGGAACCGAGGACAGTGGAACTGGGGATCAGAAAGGCTGCAGACAGCTAATTCCAGGGTCTGTGACTACAAACCGCAGTGAACATGGAGCACCTTAGACGGCCGAACAGGACGCCAAAGATTCACAGGCGGCTGGCGGTGAAGGCAAAACCCTTCTGGCAGCCAAACAGGACAACGAGGATTGTCAGGCGGCAGGCTGCGTAGGTGACACCCCCCATGAGACCAAGCAGGTCGGTGAAGGCAGCGTCTTTCTGGAGGCCGAACAGGTTGGTGAAGACGGCGTCCCTCTTGAGACAGAGCAGGTCAGCAAAGACAACGTTTCTCTGGAGGCCGAGCTGTTTGGTTAAGAAGGCGTCTCTCTGGAGGCCGAGCTGCATTCTGCGAAGACGGTGTCCCTCTTGAGGCCAAGCAGGTCGGCGAAGGTGACGTAACTCTCAGGCGGCGGAACTGGTTTGTGAAGGGGAGATCCTTCAGGTGGCCGAGCAGGACATTGAGAATTCAGAGGCGGCCGGCGGTAAAAGCAGAACCCCTCTGGCGGCTGAACAGGACAAGGATTCTCAGGTGGCTGGGGTAAAAGTGAAAACCCTCTGGAGGACGTGCAGAAAGGCAACACCCCTCAGGCAAGATTCTTTTGAAGCCTGTGATAAGGACAGAACCCCTGTGGCAGCCAAGTAGGACGGTGAAGGCAGAGCCCCTCAGAAGGTCTAACAGGATGATAAATACGCTCCAGAGGCTGGCGGCAAAGGCAAGATTGCCCAAGAAGGTGATACCCCTCTGGAGGTAGTTCGCACTTTCTAAATTCTCAGGTGCTGTGTTTTAAACATTCTCCTAGTTATCTGATGTGTTTAAATGTATCAAATAGTGATACAGATATTTAATTGTTTCTCATTGGTTTGAACTGAAAGTGTTTAGCGTACTTTGCCTTAAAAGGGAGCAGAGGGAAATATTGTTCCCCGGGAAATGTACCCCAAGGACTCTAGGCTTAATGTCAAACCCTTATTCACAACACATTTTACAAACATTTGCAAAAATCTCTATAAGCTCTGTCTAAATCTAAATATCTTTGTATAATTATTGTTCATACAGAACTATCAGAAACGGACAAAAACTAGAAAAAAAATTACTTTAATACACACTGTGAGCATATATGTAAAACAATATTCATGTTTTTTTATTCTTCTGATGAGTGACAGCACCAAAATGAAAAGATTAAGAAGCATTGTGGTGTGCCACGTTATTGGTCCAGTGATGTGAGACTTACTGAAAAGGTTATGAAACCAAAGTACGCAATAGTAAATAAAAAAACCGTAGGCCTACATATTAAGGAGTAACACAAACTTTCCTTTATTAGAGAAGGGCAAGCAGCAAGAATATAAATTTATCAATATAAATCATGAATGTATGGCGATCTGACGAGTCTGCCATTAATGTCATCTGGGAATATTGCTGCAATGTCCCACTTCATCTCCTGCGCGCATCCTGTATATACCTGAAGCTGCATGGACCACAAAAGCCCCGTTGCTCATCTCTATTTCTACAGAAAGAGTGGACACTGACGCAACGCACAGGTCTGCCGCCAGGCATCCTCAAACTATAGATGAGCCGGATACTCGGCTCGTTACACGAGTATCCGGTACGGAGAAAGCACTTTTCCCGAATACAAGCATTATTATACGAGTAATACAAGTCAATATCTGTGCTCGGATTGAATAAAAATCCACATTGGTTAGCTGACTGTGTCTGCGTTCTATGATAGGCTAGTCATAGCGCCCCTCCCCTACACAAATACAGATTTCTTGAGTTGCTGTATGACGATCTGCTCACTCTCACTCTGAGAACAGCTCTCTTCCTCTTCTTCTCCCTCAGTCACTTAGGTTTGCGGGTCTTTTACGTTAACGTTTAGGGTTTCTTCAGCTTCAGGTTTGTTTTTTATTTCGGTTTGTAGTACTTACTTAGTAACCAGTAGATTTCTGGTAAACGGGGCGTTTGTTCACTTCTCCGGGAACCATCACCTTATCGTGGTGGAGAGGTTTGTGTGTCCCTATGAACCTGAGGGCTGTGTTGTCTGGAGCTTTGTGCTCCTGGTAGGGTCTCCCATGGCAAAGAGGTCTCAGGGGAGGGGCCAGACAAAGAATGGTTCGAAGACTTCAATGGTTGAGCAAGGAAGGGATAGAGAGACCCCGCCCGGAGGAAGCCCGGGGCCCCCGTCTGGAGCCAGGCCCAGACGGTGGGCTCGTGAGCGAGCGTCTGGTGTCCGGGTTTGCCACGGAGCCCGGTCGGGCACAGCCGAACAAGCAACGTGGCACCTCTCCCTCCAGCCCATGGGCCCACCACCTGTGGGAGGATCCAGAGGGGTCAGGTGCGCTGCTACATGGGTGGCAGCGAAGGTAGGGGGCTTCGACGGACCAGAACCGTGCGGCAGAGGCTGGCTCTGGGGACGTGGAATGTCACCTCTCTGTGGGGGAAGGAGCCGGAACTTGTGCGGGAGGTGGAGCGCTACCAGTTGGATCTGGTGGGGCTTACCTCTACGCACAGTCTCGGTTCTGGAACCGTACTCCTGGATAGGGGTTGGACTCTGTCCTACTCCGGAGTTGCCCAGGGTGTGAGGCGCCAGGCGGTTGTGGGGATACTCACAAGTCCCGGCTGAGCGCCGCTGCGTTGGAGTTTACCCCGGTGGACGAGAGGGTCACCTCCCTACGCCTGCGGGTGATGGGGG
>NC_048423.1:21212945-21214141 GCF_013103735.1 Etheostoma cragini
TTATGACTGTTTTTTGTGACAAACATGTATGTGTTCCGATCACTCTATCACAGAAAAATAAGAGTTGTAGAACTTATTAAAGACTCAAGACAGCCATAACATTGTGATTTTCTACAAGTGTATGTACACTTTTGACCACAACTGTAGTTTGTGGGAAGTTGGACCTGGTCACCACAGACCCAAATCTTGTCAGGTGTTGCTACTGTCTGTTTATGTGGCACATTGTGTTTGGCACATTGTATGGGTCATTTCTTATATCATGACAAGGTAATACAATGTGTAATCAAGTGATGGCTGATTAACAGTAATGTAAATGCTAAATGCCCTCTGTTGATACTACAACAACCTACAACTCCATCAACACAAAGTATATGTTCTTAGTTTTGAACATAATGTAAGACTCTATTTCTACATTTCTTTGCACACATAACAAATCCCAATTTAGTTACCACATGCCATGCATGTTTTCAAGATGGCGCCGCTGTGTGTGTCTCGCCGCTTACCTCTGCTGGGATTATTGTTGATTTGCCTGTTTTTACAGGTGCATGACTGCTTGAGTCTTTTAAGTATATGTAAGTCTGCGGAGAAAGTTCCAATCAACAGCTGACGGTCTGTCAGGTACGCCACCGCCGCTGCCCTTCATGGCGTCCATTACGGCCTATCTACGTTGTCAGCCCTGTCTACCACTCCACACCAATCGCCCGAGGAGACGTGGCAAGAGAGGAGAACATGTCAGGCTCAGAGTGTACCTGGCATCATCCTCCACCTGCGGAACTGGGCCATCCATGTGCCCGATCTTCCGTGGAGTTCATCAACTGCAATCTGCGGTGTTCTCCAGCATACAGTTACCTTTTGCTCCAGTCGCCTGTACTGCACTCGGAGTGCCTGTCTCCCTGCTGCTGGAACAGGTAGCGCTCCAAGAGAGGCTGTGTGCACGGGAATCTCCGTCAGCTAAGTCGTGCTTCCCAACAGACTGAAAGGCTCCCAATTCACATGGCGCTGATGAACACTAGATCACTTACAAATAAGACTTTTATATTGAATGACTATTTTAATACAAATGCACTGAACTTTCTGTTGTTGACTGAAACCTAGCTGAAACCAGGTGATAACACCACTAGGGGTGATCCGAGTATCCGGCTGAAACGAGTATCCAGTACGGATAAAGCACTTTTGCCGAGTACAAGTATTTTACG
>NC_048423.1:21214241-21224803 GCF_013103735.1 Etheostoma cragini
TGTTTTTTGTGACAAACATGTATGTGTTCCGATCACTCTATCACAGAAAAATAAGAGTTGTAGAACTTATTGAAGACTTAAGACAGCCATAACATTGTGATTTTCTACAAGTGTATGTACACTTTTGACCACAACTGTACATTCTCCCATTCTCTCTCTTTACTACTACTTAGTAAGCTGCTAGTGTACAAGGCACACACACACACACATGGTGCCAAGTGGGGCTCTCCAATGCTCGGAGGCGAGCCATGGCCAGCTCAGAGCCCTGCCGCTGGATGAAATGCAAAGGCAAGCATCAGTTCAACGGCTTGGTCAGCGACATGTACTCCAGTGTAGCGATCACTGGAGCTTCCCATCACCAGGCCTCCACACTTTCATCTGTTATTCATGCCAACGTACCAGCCCAGTCTCATGGCAGTTTGTGAAATGGTCACATCATTTAATCTATTGATCTATAAATCTACCCTGGAGTTTCCTTCGTTGGAGCAGATGAGGTCAGAATAGAAGATTGATTTAGTTACGGCTATTGAGTTTGAGTAATGAAGAAGATGAGATTTATACATTTCTTTGTGAATGGAGAGACCAGTTTTTTAATAGAGGCGTTCAAGTTGGCGACCCTTGGCTTTCATGAGGCAGAGCTCAGGTGAAAACCAAGGGGCAGAGTGAGAAAAGGACACAGATCGGGTTTTGAGAGGGGCAAGGAAGTTGAGAATATTGCAAAGTCCAGAATTATAATGGATGACAAGGTGGTCTGGAGAGGAAAAATCAGGAATAGGCAACAGGTTTTCCCTATGGTCTCCCCGGTACACGGAAAAATTATTTGAATTGTAGTGAAATCTGCATTGATGCAAACTCACGGAAAGGGCTTGTTAAGGGTGTACTCAAAACCTCACACCCTTTGAAATTCAACATTGGGACAGCCCTAAGCCCTCACAAATTTTGCAAGCACGCGCACCCAACTCCGTGAATCTCTAAATTCAGACTTTGGGATTGGGCCATTGTGTTACAAGCAAATGATTCTCTCCATGTATGTCCAAATTTTAACATTCCTTTTTCGTTTCAAAATGCTAAAACACTTCTGCTTGCACACATAAAATACACACACACACACACACACACACACACAAGAACATAAAAAAAAACAGGCCATTCAATAGACTCACCTCCACTTACCTCCAGTGTGTAGGAAGGGATAGGGGATGGGGTTGCTGTGGTAACCAACATGCAAGCAGCCATTCCGAGCCGGTAGACCTCGGCCGAAAAAGATGTATGGGTGTATTCCCCCGAGGCTCGGCTTCCCATGGCCCAAGCAAAGGCAATAAATCTTCTTGTGTCCTTTCGAAACATGATCAATTATATATATTGTCAACCCATGCTGCAGGACTTGGACGTGTATCTCAATTCTACAATTAATCAAAGACAGAAGTGCATAAAGGTCTGTTCCCATATGAATAGAACAGAAATTGTCCTTGCAGAGCCTTAAAATGTAGATTTTAATTAACTAAAAATGTTGCCTGATGCACCAGCATCAGCAATGATTTAAAGAAACTGTTTTTGCCTTTGTCTATAATTAAGGAGAAATATGACCAGATTTTGTTAGGGAGGTTTTTCACAATGCTCTCTGCCTACATCATCAAACTGCACCAATAGGGCCTATGAATTGTGCAATTTATTGTTGTGTAATATGTAAATGTAAATGTGCTGTATTTATATAGCGCTTTTCCAGTCTTAACAACTGCTCAAAGCGCTTTTACATCTACAGGATACATTCACCATTCACACACATTCATACACTGTGGCCAGGGCTGCCGTACAAGGTGCCACCTGCTCATCAGATAAACATTCACACACATTCACACTCCGATGCGCAGCACCGGGGGCAACTCGGGGTTCAGTGTCTTGCCCAAGGACACTTCGACAATGACTGCAGCGGCGGGGATCGAACCACCAACCTTCCAATTGGCAGGCAACCTCTCTACCACTGAGCCACAGCCGCCCCGCCTTATATTGTTATAAGGCTAACCCAGATGGTTCCTGTGACATTTACACAGTCTCTGGCTTTTAGGGATGAGCGAGTACAGCATTATCTGTATCTGTATCTGTGTACTACATTAATTATCTGTATCCGGATCCGTACTCGGACTGGGCGGGGCCTAAACCGGACGTGGTCAGATTTAACCCGGAAGTGGGTTGGGCTCTCTTGAAATGTGCGGGGCTTTAACCGGTATGTTATTTAAGCATGCAATTGATATGAGCTGATCAAAATTGTTTTGCTGATTTGAAAACTATTTACATGACAGCATCAAGCTTCAGATCAATGTTTAACCGAGCAGCATGTCTAAAACCCACGTTCACCAGATTTCTACTGGTTAATATGTAAGTACTACAAACCAAAGTTAAAAACAAACCTGAAGCTGAAGAAACCCTAAACGTTAACGGAACAGATATGCAGACCCGATTGACTGCCTGCCTGACGGAACGGGAGCGAGAGAGAGATAGACAGAGAGAGAGAGAGAGAGAGAGCGAGAGAGAGAGAGAGAGAGAGGCCGAGGGAGCGCATTTCTCCATGTTGTGTGTGTGTGTGTGTGAGATTGATCCGAGCATGTTTGTAGGCGGGGGGCACTGTGATTATCACAGAACGCTGCCCGCGGCCAGTTGAGGGGTTGTATTCAATCCGAGCACGGATATTGACTCATATTACTCGTAAAATACTTGTACTCGGCAAAAGTGCTTTATCCGTACCGAATACTCGTTTCAGCCAGATACTCGGATCACCCCTACTGGCTTTACTCTGCACCAATATCAGCACAGGTTCCTTTCTTTTCAGCTATCTTCTGTCCTAGTGAAAGGCACAGGACGTTTCTAGGTGCTGAGCCGGCAGAGGAACAACAGACAACATTGACTTTTTTATGACTTTGTATCAACAACCACTTGGTATAGCTAAGCGGCTGTAGAGAGCACTAACATTTTCTCAATGACAACGCTAGTACGTCAATTTCTTGGCAGGTTTTTGTATATACACCAGCTTGGTTTGGCCTATTATCATGCTAACTAGCACTATATAAAAGTACAGTTGAGGCTGAAATGAAGTGGAATTTGGTCATAAACCACGCATTGGACAATTACAATGGTGTCCAATACGGTACAATTAATGGTGCTGTATACAAGTAAAAATATTACCAAGGTTATTAAAATTCATCCTGCAAGGACATAAATGTGTGTAGCAAATTCCATGGTGATCCAACCAAGTCTCAAACCACACGTCACTTTGTTATGACTTTGTATCAACAACCACTTTGTATGGCTAAGCGACTGTAGAGAACTTCCAGTTAGGCATTTTATGTACTATTTTGTAGTGTGGAAACAGTCTCCTTGTATTCACAAGTAAAAATTGACTTTGACATACCTTCAGTGGTCTCTGTCTATTTTTTTAGGCCTTTAATTCCACAGGACAGATGAAGACATGAAAGGGGAGAGAGAAGGGGAACGACATATTAAAGACACACCAGTAATGCTACTGTAAATGTGCATTAAATACTGCACAGTAAATAAAAAATAACAATTTGGTGGCGAAGATGTTTCTTTTGAACCAAAAGAAAACCTAAGCACTTGCCCTGGTTGTGAGGAGAAGATGGAGGATAAGGGTGGGGGTACCTGGGACCCTCAAGTTGGTTCCTCCAGCTGGTGAAGGAGCTCCGCTTTCACTGTGTCCAGTTCCACAGGTAATTATGGCTCAACAGGGAGCAGTTTGACAGTCTGCTGCAGTAAGTCTGCAGTTTGGTATAATAAAGCTAAGCTATGACCCTAAATTCACACATTGATCATCATTCATTTATGCCCTGGAAAAAAAACCTTTGTTTAATGCAAATGCGCAATTAATTCCTCCAAAACTGGAGCGTACACACTTTGAAATGGGTAGTTATTCTGTTTAAAGGTCATATTGTTTTGGTTTCTGTTGGTTTTGAGGTTCTGTTGTTGTTTTCTTTTATACTCCTGGGGCCTGTTGCACGAAACTAGGATAAGGGATTAAGCCGGGATATTCAAGTTATCCTGGATGAATTTAGCTTGGACTCGGTTGCATGAAACCGGATTGAATTAAGCCCAGCCAAGTAACCATGGAGATTTATTCTTTGCGGCTAGCCTGGTCCAGAGCAGGCTAACAGCCAGGCTAAGATTAATCCTGGAGTCTCATGTGTCAAATCTGCTGCAGTCTCATCCGAAATAAACGTGTTTTACAGAATTCCGTTGTCTTCTGCATGTGTTCTGCTTTATTTTTATTAACATGCATTAGCCTACTTGTCACTAGGCTATTGTTGTCGCAAGTTGGATTTAAACCCTAGGCTACTACAGCTGTTTACATGTAGATGTTTAGGAATGGCATTGGCACCCTGATGCGGAGTGGGACTTTTCCCGGTGGGACGGTACTGTTTCGAGGCTGCCTGGCGTGTGGCCGGTGACCGGTGGCCGCTGCCCGGTGGCTGGTGACCAGTGACCGCTGCCCTGTGGCCGGTGACCGCTGCCCGGTGACCGGTGGCCGCCGCCTGCCGGCAGACCTACGAGTCGCATCAGTGTCCACTCTCTCTGTAAAAGTAGAGATGAGCAGCGCAGCGTCTGTGGTCTCAGCTTTAGGTTTATACAGGACACGCTCCGAAGATTAAGTGTGACAATATTAATGTGGTGATATTCCCAGATGATATTAATGTAGTGATATTCCCAGATGATATTAATTTAGTGATATTCCCAAATGATAATAATGGCAGACTGGTCAGAGAATACATTCATGATTCATTTTCTTGTTGCTTATCCTTCTCTAATAAAGGACAGTTTGTGTTACTCCTTAATATGTAGGCACAATGTTTTTTATTATAGCTTTCATTGGTTTCATAACCTTCTCAATTAGTCTCACATCCCTGGACCAATAACGTGGCCTATATACAGTACGTATGTAGTGTAGTTTACGTTCATCACACCGGGAACAATGCAATGGTTCTTAATCTTTTTATTTTGGTGCGGTCACAAAAAAACACGAATATTGTTTTACAAATGCTCACAGCGTGTTTTGAAGTCACTTACTTATTTTTCTAGTTGTTTTCCCTTTCTGATTGTTCTGTATGAATATTAATTGTAGCCTACAAAGAATTAGATATAGCTTAAAGAGATTGGTTCATATGGTTGTAAAACATGTTCTCGCATTGTGAATAAGGGTTTGAAATTAAGCCTAATCATTAGGGTCCATTTCCCGAGGAACATTAGTTCCCTCTGCTCACTTTTAAGGCAAAGGCTGAATAATAATACATTTTATTTATATAGTGCTTTACATGGTAGGCTAGTCAAAGACACTTTACAGTAAAACCAGCATATTAATCACATAAAAACAGAAACAGGAAAGTAGCATATTTAAAGCAATTAAAACACAGTGTAGCCTACAACTTTGTAAAATGTGGAGTAACTATAGCCTAAGGAGATATTTTTACACCCTAAACATTCAGTTGGTCCGCTATGGTCTGTTCGGCTTTTTCTCTCCGTTTGATAAGAGCCGTATTTCCCTTTCTGCATAGGCTATTATATTATTCCCCTCCTCGTTACTCTCCATTTAAGCTGCTGCTCATTGGGTGAAACATATGGCGCATGCGTCTTCTCAATTCTGCATCAGTAAATCTGTGATCGATACCGCGGTCTATGTGAGAAAGCCGTGAACGTGCACTTATCCCAGCTATCTACACCTGGCTTGACATCGCTTCACGTGTTCATCCTGGCTTGGCAATCGTGCAACCGATTAAGCCGCGATGAGCCGATCACACTAAGTCAAGCTGCGTTTTTTCATTTAACCTGGATATCTTTATTCTACTTTCGGCGGAACAGGCCCTTGGTTTCCTCCCTTGTCGCCTAGTGTTACGTCCTGTCTTGGGTCTGTTCTGTTCCTGTTTTATTTTGATAGTCTTTTTCTCTGTCTAGTACCGTCTGGTTTTCCCGCCTGCCTTGTGTTTTCCGGCCTTTGTGATTTTCGGCCCCGCCTTGATGTGTTTCACCTGTTGTATCACCTTTTCCTTGTTTGCTCGTTATCTCTTGTGTTTAACCTCTGTGTTCGCTTTGTCTCTTGTCAGATCCTTTTGTGTGTTTGTTTGCCTGTGTGTTCCTGTGATCAGTGTTTGGACGCTTCCCTGCAGTCATTCTTCCCCTTTGAGTTGTCCTGGTGCTTTTTTTCCAGCCCTTTAGTTTTTCCCTTTTTCATGTTTGTTTTTTGTCATCCTGTTGGACTTTAGTTTTTGCATGCATCTCTGGGACTCCTTGTGTTACAGCAAGGAAAATAAGTATTTGAACACCCTGCTATTTTGCGAGTTCTCCCACTTAGAAATCATGGAGGGGTCTGAAATTGTCATGATAGGTGCATGTCCACTGTGAGAGATTTTCTAACTATTTATTTGTATGATACAGCTGCAAATAAGTATTTGAACACCTGTCTATCAGCTAGAATTCTGACCCTCAAAGACCTTTTAGTCTGCCTTCAAAATGTCCATCTAAATTAGATGCACCTGTTTGAGGTCGTTAGCTGTATAAACCCATCCCATACAATCAGTAAGAATCCAACTACTAACATGGGGCGTTTCTCAATACCAAGTAAGCAAAGAACGGACTTGTGTTCTTGGGGAGACCGTACTTGCTAGCTGTACCTGGAAGACTGAACTCGCAAGTTCAGAAGCACACAAAACGCTATTGACAGTTTTGAGCCGAAGCGTTCTTCCTGTTATTCCGCAACCCCCCCAGCATAGTGGGCGCTTGCCACTTTATAGTTAGCTTTGATGTGTCTATTCATATTAAAGCATGGACGGTCACCCTTCACACCGCCTTTGTTGTTTTGTTACGTTTTCATTTAAAGTGCTATTAAGAATCACAGGCCAATAACTATAAATACCGACACAACGATGGGGAATAAATCCTTGTTCGGGATACAATTTTAATTGAAAGCACAAAAGAAACGCTAAAAGTATTAAAATTATAGATGGACTGGGCTGGCGTAGCAAGCTCGCCCGCCGGGGTTTGCAGAGCTTTAAAACTCCGAAGGCTTTTTTAATCAATTTTTGTTAAACTGCCTATATTGAAAATCTACACAACGGATTTTTCGCCTTAAAACATCTTAAAAAAGAATTTATTGATTTAATAATAGACGTAAATTGTGAAAATGTGTACCGGAAACCATAAGTGCATTACACCCGAATTGAATGCTGGGATACCGGCCCGGCCGAGGTTCACACAAGTTACTATCAGATGTATCCTCGGTAAAATGGGCGTGTCAAGATCACATCCGGAGATTTTAACTGTTCTTGGGGAAATGCTAACTTGTGTATTGGGTCAGTACTTTGGCCACCAAACATGACGTTTCACAAGAACACAAGGACACAAGTCCATAGAAGAACACAAATTGAGAAACGCCCACGGCCAAGACCAAAGAGCTGTTCAAAGAAACTAGAGACTAAATTGTCCACCTCCATAAGGCTGGAAAAGGCTACGGGGAAATTGCCAAGCAGCTTGGTGAAAAAAGGTCCACTGTTGGAGCAATCATTAGAAAACGGAAGAAGCTAAACAGTAAATCTCCCTCGGACTGTGGCTCCATGCAAGATCTCACCTCGTGGGGTCTCAATGATCCTAAGAAATGTGAGGAATCAGCCCAGAACTACACGGGAGGAGCTGGTCAATGACCTGAAAAGAGCTGGGACCACCGTTTCCAGGGTTACTGTTGGTAATACACTAAAACCTCATGGTTTGAAATCATACATGGCACAGAAGGGTCCCCTGCTTAAACCAGCACATGTCAAGGCCCGTCTTAAGTTTGCCAATGACCACTTGGATAATCCAGAGGAGTCATGAGAGAAAAACCAAATTGCCTTCATCAAACCCCAATTGGCAACAATGCGTCACCAACTGGTAAACTAATCAAAATGTAGCTCAATTTTTCAACCTCTGATTCCCACAGGAAGTGACTTTAATGATGACGTTTTCACTGGGGAAAAATGTTTTTACAATGCCCCTGAATGCACAGTAATATCCTCGACAATAAGAGCCCCAGCTGGCTGACTGCAAACAGTGAGACACAATAAGCCAAATGGGAAATTACATCCAATTCTGTTTGATTGGTATTATTTGAAGGCTCATAGTATTGAGTTTGGAAATCAACACAGGGCTCTCTGACTCATACAGGGTCATCACATACATCTTAAACAGACAGTCAAGGGAACAAATTATTGGTGATCCATGACCCTGTTGGCAATATGCTACTATAATTTCATTAGACAATAAAAAATCTGTGTCATGTCCAAACCTTTTAGATCAATGCAGTCCAACATGCCCAGTAAATGTGGGCTGATGCTTTGTGTCACATTCTAGTTAACCAGTGAACATGGATTGACCGTTTACTGAGGCTACATCTACATTACTTACAAAAAGAGATTTTAAAAAGTTACAAATCTTACTTATATTTGTTATAGAGTTAGTTTGCTGACAGCAACTACAATTGTGAGAAAGGAGGTTATTACGGACATAGATGCCAAAACAAACCATTTTCCGGGCTTGGCATGTTTTGCGTTAGTGTGCTGCAGAATGCTCCTTCACAACATCTACAGAAGAAAGGAAAACAGTAGGTTGTAAAGACTAAATAAATGACCTTGGTTTTTCTTCAAAACTGGACCTTTTATTCATGTGATTACATCTAACGCAGGTAGTTAATGAGAGCCAGTAATTAGCAACCTGGAGATGTCTAAGAAGAGTCCAGTCAATTGCCACACACAACTGGGCTTCAAAGTGCTTAGACTGGCAAAAGGAAAGTCCCTTTACCCTTTCATTCCCCGTCTCGGTATCATGCAGTATGTAGCCCTCACACCATGTGTTATCACATTGACCTCAGCTTGCAGTTTGACTGGAAAGCGGCGGATAGGGATGTGTAGTACATTTCAAATCTTGAAAATATTTTCCGATATGTGAAGAGATGCTGTTGCTAAACAATATCTGAGCTGAGCAAGACTGTCTCTCCCTTGACGGTCTTACATTGCCAGATCTCCACAGCACTTTTAGTTACCAATCATGTCACGGTACAATGGCAAACTTAAATGCACGACTTAGACAGGGAATCACAGGTAAGTAGATTTATTGTTCCAAGCACAATAGAGGCAGAGGTACAAAAGGAGCAGTCAATAATCGTTGTTAGGAGGCTGGCAAAAGTCAAATAACACTGGGAAATCAAACAATAGGGAACATGTTGGAGAGAGTGACAGTAAGTACAACTACAATCTGGTAACCGTGAGTGGGAATGGTGAGTATTTAAGCACTGGGACTGGGGAGGCTGAAAACAAACAGGTGAAAAAAATTAGAGGAGGGGACGGTTAATCATAAAAAGGTGGGAAACAAACTAATGCGGGAAGACAACTGAAATGAATGAAGACAAAAAGTGGAAATCAGGGCGCTCAGATAGCTCAGTTGCAGAGGTGGGTAGAGTAGCCAAAAATTGTTCTCAAGTAAAAGTACTGTTGCTTCAGAATAATATGACTCAAGAAAAAGTAAAAGTAGTCATCCAAATAATAAAAGTGACACTAAAAACTCAAAGTACTCTTCAAGTACAGTTTCTCCAACTGTGTTTATTATTTTAGGTAGTTATTACCACGTTTATCCAAGTTCAAGACTCCATTTCCCCGGATGAGATGATTTTCATTCGTTATTTGACACTATGAACATACACTGACCTCCTCAAACTTTTATTTTGGTACTTCCGGTCACTGACATTTAATTTGCATATTGGCTAAATATTTAGCTTCACCCGAAACATTTAGATTTAACATTTAGATTTAGATTTAATATTTAGGTTTAACATTTAACATTTAGGTGTAACATTTAATATTTGGATTTAACTATTTAACATATTTCCAAGTTGACAAATATTGTTGTAAATGTGCAGGAAAGTAACCCTCAAAATTTCATACCAGTTTTTTAAACATTTAAACCTAAATGTGACAATGTTGCTGTTATTTACAGCATGAGCCGCTTTACAAACGGCGCCCCATACTGACCTGCAGCCCTTTGCTGCATGTCATTCCTCCCTCTCCCTTTCACTTCTTTAGCTGTCCTGTCAAATAAAGGCCCAAAACGCCCAAAAAATAATCTAAAAAAATAAAATTTGATTTCAATCAATGGATTTCAAAATAAAACAAGAAGTCCATGAAAACAAACAGAAAACTTGACGACCAAGCGAAGGTGGTCTGAAGTAGAGGCTGACATTTTTTTGGGAATCCCACGGGTCACGGGATTCCCGTGGGATTCCTGCAGGATGGGAGTCATATTTACTATTAATCACGGGATTTGGACGGTACAGGATAAATGGTTAACGGGAGCAGACGGGAGGGGGAATCAACCAATAGCAAAGACGACAAAAAAATCAAAATGGACCTAAACGCAGAAAAAAGTAAATGCACCATTTTGTAGTTTTTCTTTTAAAACCTCTTGAAAACCACTTGAAAATATATGATTTTCTCGCCTACATTTTTAACCTTAAAAAAGTGCTGCAGTTTCCACATGCT
>NC_048423.1:21224903-21229036 GCF_013103735.1 Etheostoma cragini
GTCTGAAAGAAGTACATACATAGATTTATAGAAATAAGTCATCATAATTTCATGAAATGTTGAAATGCCATCAGAAGGGCCATATTTTTGCCTTTGCCTAAAAGATCACAGGAATAGTTTTTGTTGGCCATGTTTGATATCAATCAACTCGTCTTCTTATTGGCTACACAGGGATGCCAGTTTTATGACCTTATCTTCTAATTCGTGGGCTCCACTGTCAATCTTTCCCAGGTGGGCCCAATGGCGACTGTGCGATATCATTGGCTTAGCTTGAGGGTATCTCTTGATAGGCTGATGCTATTGGCTGGGAACAAGGTTCATTGCAATCTGCACAGATTGTAATGGTGTATCGACCTTCGTTTTAGCCCGCACAGGGAAAAAGTTAGATCTAGATTTCTGAACGTCGAAACTTGGCCAGAAACTACAAGATTGTGAGGGGACCAGATAATTATGCATTACAAGGCTTGGATATTCTAATTCCTTGGAGTGTTTGCGATTTAGGAAATCAACGTTTATGAATATCTTTCACCGCTGTGGATAAAGACACAAGGACAAAGGTAGGGATGCACGCTTGATTTAGACAGAAACGGTGCAGTGTTTCTTAACTTCATAACATGATTATAACCGCTGTAAGTCACCTTATCCTTTGTGCGGGGGCTTGATGGAATCACAAGACTTTAAGCTTTCTAATGATGTGCTGCATGACCGTGTTGGTGACGATTTAATGCTTGCAATTCATAAAAAACAATTCATGAAAACACGTTGTGGAAAAACAAGTACCGTTTGGGGAACCGCGCCTACAATATAACGCAATTAGAAAATAACTACACGACCCAGCCGTCCCAGAAGCCATCAGGTCTTTTTGTCACAGCTTACCGCCGTAAGCAGTGATGCTAACAACTGCGGAGAAGTCGATGTGGCAAAAAATTATTTACAGCGCAAAGTCAGAAGTAATGACATGTCTATTAAGTTCACAGAACTGGTCGGAAAGTCTGAAATATTAATTAAGTTTATGAGAGTTGAATGTGACGGTGATAGCACGATGTACGCTGCTTGTAAGACATGCTTAGTCTTAGTCAAGTAGCCTACGCAAGTGATTCAGGGACGAGCGGTCTGAAGAGGCACACTTGTAAGGCAAATTCGGGAAAGAATCAGCCAAACATCGCTTCATTCATGAAGCGAAAATTGCCGTCAAATTGGAGCGGTACAGGAGCGTGAGTCAGTTTAAACAGGAACGGGATGGGAGTGGGACTCAATTTACCGGGAGCGGGATGGGATGGGATTAGTTTTTAAACTTTGGTCTGGGAGTGGGACGGGACAAGATTTCTTTCTATGGGAGTGGGACGGGACAGGAGTGAAAATCCACTCCCGTGTCATCCTCTAGTCTGAAGAGCCGGGGGTTGATCTTTATTGTAGATAGGAGGCAGGTGTGAGCATTGGTAAAAGGTGATGATAGGATCAGGTGTGCACAAACAGCTGGCAGCAGCAGGCGGGAGAGCAAAAAAGGGAACAGCAGAGACAAACAGGGCAGGGCCAACAGAGAAGCAGTGGAAAAAAACAAATAGAAAATGAAATCTAAACACACTCACGGCCAGCCATACCCCAACCATCACAGTTACACTTTTCAGAAGGGTAGTTACTGTTTTTCAAAAGGGTAGTCACTTGCCGTTTCTTCAAAGGAAGGATCCTTTTGAAGAAGGTAGAGTCCTCCTTAGCATTTGGAGACCATGTACAATGGAACAAGCTATCAAGTGCCCGTCATTGCGGACTTGCGTCATTGAATTTGTTTTGCCGCATTTCAAAACACTGGGCGAAATGGTTGTGGAACTTTTAAACTGTGCTGTTCAATAATTTTGTTGAGATGGAGAAGGTGAATCAGCAGTCGGTTTTTGATGTCAAGGAAGGATCCTCCAGAGCCAGAATTTGGAGGATGCTACGTCATTGACGTCCGCCGAAGGACTGTTCCAATGTCAAGGATTTTCCAAATTCCTCCAAGGAATGGGTCCTTCATTCAGAAAAATTCCCAAATACAGAGAAGGATGCATAATGTGTATCCTTCACGGTCTCAAATCACCCACAATCCTATAAGCGGGCCTTTGCCAGCGCGATAAACAAATTAAATAGGGGACCTAAGCGGGAGTTCGATCAGCATTGCCGACAGTGAAATAATCATTTAAATGTAAGTGTCTTTAGTGCGTGCCGTACATTTGTCATCACCGTTAATGTAAAGCTTAACGCTTTAATGCTGGTAAACGTTGCTATAATAATTAGGTACATACACCCCGAGCTAACGTCAGAAAACTGAACCTATCATTTAGCATTAGAATGTTAGCTGGCTAGGTTTTTGTCTTTGTAAAGTTTAATGTACGGTGGCATTTGAGCTGAGATTTAGAAAATTGGTGTGTTTATCACTAGTTTTAACTGTAGATAGGAGGTAACACTGCACCATGTTAACTTCACTAACAACATCCAATGATAGCAACATGTATGAGTTTCGGATGTAATGACGTTATGTTTAGCATTCATAACAGTAAACATCTTCTTGTGTTAACTGTCTTTTTAACAGGGATAACGGAGGCGGTCACCAAAGATGGCAAAGCAAAAGACCAGCAGGGAGACAGAGGCCAAAGAGAGATGTTGAATAGATAATTTGCTCTATTAGAGATTGGCATTCTAACAATAAATGCTTTAAATAAACTGGTTTGTCTGTGTCATTAAGTTCTTGGGCGTGTGTATATAATGTAAACTGTTTTCAATGTCTATTTTTCCATCAAACTGGGACCTGGACAGAGGAAACTTCAAACAATAGTTATATTCAGATGCTATCTGTTGTAATAACTCGTAAGTTATACATGTTTTAAAAAAAGACTATTGAAACATGTATCTTTACAATAACATTTATTTAAACATTACAACATACTGTACACACAAGTGTATTCAACATAAAGGGCGAACAGACACAGCTGCCAAAGATGGTGTGGCTTGCAGACTGCAGACAGAAGGAGAAAGCTTTAGGTTAGTCATCCAACCTTTCCTGGTAAGATAACAGTTGTATCACAAGTATATTTAAGCATTCAGTTAAAGTCTACTGTGTAGTTTCTTTATCATGAATGTAACTGACAACTCTTGCACATTTAACACACTAACACCTACCTATAACTGCGCTCGTGTTTATCAATTCTGTTGTAACTTTTCATATGTTGATTGACGCTTGTGTGTTCACAGTACAATTTAATCTTTCTCAATTGCAGTTTACTGCATGTCATACTGCCTGTGGTAGCTCATTAGCTGGTGGCGTGTACCTTGTTGTAGTTTTTTTTATTTTTTATTATTTTCATGAATAATTACAAAGAGGAAAGATGGGAGGGAAGGAGACAAAACCACACACGCAGAAACAGACACACACACACCCGGACACACACACACGCACACACACACACACCCCCCCAGACAGGCACAAGACGAGGGATCAAACAGTTAGAAACCTCACAGAGTCAGCGATGCACCGCCATGTGTCTTCCCTGGGGCACTATTTATTGGTGCTGTGGACAGTTCCAAAATGGACCACAATCAGGTAGGAAAGGGTCCACGTGCGGATTGACAAGTTGTGTGGTGGGGGTCGCAATCATCCTTTCTGCAGTTGTAAATCCAGCAAACACAGCACGTTACGGAGTCCCAGAGAGCTGAAAGGCTGACACGTCATTCAGAATCAAGACACTAACGGGCACAGTAACATTAAACAAGGTGGAGATTTTGGCTGCAATACTGTTCCAAAAGTGACCTGAGGGACGGGAGTGCACTCCCAGAACGTGTAAATTTGGGCCTTGTGCTTTAATTGGGCAGAAGGTACATAAAGGGCTGTTAATTATTTTCATATGACGCATTTTAATAGGGGTGAGATATGTCCTATGAATTAAATTGTAGTGATGGTCTGGATTGTGAGATACTGAATGTTGAGATCAAGGCCAGGGCAATCACGTGCCCAGATCCTCTCAATAGGAAGGGCAGAGAGGCCAGATATCACAAAGAACTGATAAAGCCTGACACCTAGGGGTGATCCGAGTATCCGGCTGAAAAGAGTATCCGGTACGGATAAAGCACTTTTGCCGAGTACAAGTATTTTACGAGTAATA
>NC_048423.1:21229136-21237786 GCF_013103735.1 Etheostoma cragini
GAAGCTTGATGCTGTCATGTAAATAGTTTTCAAATCAGCAATAAATATAACAATTTTTGATCAACTCATATTGCATGCCGGTTAAAGCCCAGCACATTTCAAGAGAGCCCGACCCACGTCCGGTTTAAATCTGACCACTTCCGGTTTAGGCCCCGCCCAGTCCGAGTACGGATCCGGATACAGATAATTCATGTGGTAAACAGATACAGATACAGATAATGCTGTACTCGCTCATCCTTACTGACACCATACCACAATTTTTAGGCTTCACAATAAATAACTTCCAAATAGGATGACTGGGCGAAGGCCTCTGCCAAGGGACACTGTGTGCCTTGAGTGCCAGCCTTAATTGCAGGTAAAAGGAGGGACATGGTAGGTCGAATGTGTTCTGCAAGTCAAAGAATGGTAACAAGCCAACCTTGTTGAAAATGTCTTTTAGACAATAATCTGACCGGCAACAGAAATGAAACAATCCCACACAAGACAAAGACAGAACAGGGACTAAACACACCAGTTAATGAGGACTAAGCGACAGCTGACACAACCGGTGAAGCACACAAGCGCGAGGCAGTACAATCAGCCAAGGCGGGAAACAAAAAAAGACAGGAAGACCAGGGATGTCACCAAACTGTGGATTTCAAAATAAAACAGGAACAAATAAACATGAAACCAACTAAAACAAATAAACTTGACACAAGGACCAAAACATGACAGAATACGTCTAGCACCCTGAAAGTAATATCACTGTCTTGCTCTATGGTTGAGGAACTCAGATTTCTGTTTCATGATGTTGTTTATTTCTTTCTTGACTAATAATTCTTCTAGAGATATCCGGTCAGTAAAATTTGTTTGTAACAGTCAGTCTAGTCTGGTGAGCTTAGCTTCAAGGTTTTGCAGCTTCAGTGACGTAGCATTAGAGCAGAAAAGTTTGGTATTGCTCCTCATAAAACCTTTTGTCATGTCCCACAATATCCTGGTGTCATCTACAGAGCCAACATTGATTTCTGCAAATATCTGGAATTCTGCTATAAAGTAGTAACATAGGATTCCTTTTTCAGTGAAGAAGTATTAAAGTGCCACCAAACTGCACAATGGGACAATTGTGGTGGTGCAAAGGACCCCTTTATGATCAGACAATGCCATTGAAAGTAACAGCGCTTTATCAATTGAATAAAATAATTGAGGGGATGCAAAAAGAAAATCTATCCTGGAAAAGGATTTGTGTCTAACTGAAAAAAAGGAATGGTCCCTACGGATGGGTATAACTGTACGCCAAATATCTATAACTCCTAAGCTGCTGGCCTATGATTTCAGGGCATTTGTAGCTTGAGCCTGGTCCCTAGTGGCCTTCGTGTGGGACCGATCAATATTTGGGTCCCACACAGCATTCAAATCTGCACCAACAATGAAAGAACAGACTGTTAACTCCAGCATTTGATTGATGAGCGTATTATGGAAATTTCCATCAAAAACGTTAGGCGCGTAAACTAACACAAATGCAATTTTTCTGGCACCAAACTCTGCCTGTATCATCTAACCCAGATGACAACACTTTAAGTGGGAGATTCCGTTTGACAACAATGTGTGATAGAATCTCTTGGCTAAATGGCTGGCGTCCAGCTGCATTTAATGAGTATCCTGTAATGATGCAATGTCCACATTTCCCTTTATAAGTAAGCCCAGAGTGCTGGCTTGTTAATGAGGAGCATTCAGTCCGCCACAATTCCAAAGTAAAAAATTAAAGATCACCCATTATCAAAAAACCTGCATTCTAAATGAAAGTACATGTGGATATTGCTACTGCCTTTAATTTAGCTAAATCTTAACAATAGTTGATCCAAAGTTAAGTCCCTCAACAGACATAGCCAGAGATGCTAACATCCAATACAGGCCTGTGATCAAGATCTGATACTGGGCAGCAAAAATGAAACTCCAGCCCATAAGTACCATTTGGAACAGCAACTGGGTTCACATTAAATTAACATCAGAATATTTTTTTTTCCATCAACAGAAATAAGAAACAAAAAGCACAAAACACCTTGAAGAGGAAACTCCAGCCTAGCAATGACCGAGCTAATCCATGGAGAGTGGGCCATGTTAAGTTAGGTTGAAACAGAGTCTCATTCTCTCTAGTCATATCAAACAACAGTGCAATAAAAATCAGGATGCATTAAGAGAACAAGACAAACCAACGATCCATGTTTATCAGGTAGTTGCTTCAGTTATCATCCTCCTCCATGGCGCCCTCCGTGACAGAATCCAAAGCGTCTGCTCTTTTCGGTTTTTCTCCACCCTCACAACAAAATGATCTGACCTCATCAGGCCTTTGTACAAGGAGAAGGTGTTGGAGTTTGGTCAGACGGTTGAGAGTTTTTTTGTGAGGATCCGAATCAGTATTTCTTTATCTTGGAGAGGTTTGTTATACGGCAGCATTGGTTGTTGGAGAGACCCTGGGTGAGTCACTTTTTTCCCCAGCTGGAGGAATTCAAGAAGGGGTTAGAGTGTTTTTTACAAGCAACTTCCAATGACTCACCCACCAGCCTGCCAATGTCTCATTCGGTTACCACCTTGGCTATCAGTCAAAGGCTCTGTACACCTGTCAGCACTCCTACACTCCTGTCTCTCGGCTCCAATCTCAGCGTACACCCACAACCCCCAACAATCCTTGGGGGGTACTTGTCTGCCCAAACTGTTAGAGACCCATGGAGGTCAAAGATGGGTTAAAGGACGTCATGGCTCCCGTCTCCATGCCCCACTGATAAACCCACAGTCTACGCTGATGGCTTTCTTAGAGTCTATGCTAACAGGTCCCCAAGAGTCCCAGCTGGTGTCCTGCCCCCCTGAGCCCGAGCTGGCGTCCAGCTCCCCTGACCCCCGGCTGGCACCCAGCTCCACTGATCCCCAGCTCTCATGACCCCCAGGCTGGCGTCCAGGCTACCTGTTTTGGTAATATTTTGCAAATTTTTGCTAATAAAGCTGATGTACCAAATGCAATTAGCATATTTTTATATCTCTAACTAAAAAAATAATTTTAAAAACATTGAAAGTTCCACAGATTAACACCGCCACCAGCCAGTTAAACAGTAAAGTTAGAGCTTTAGCGTTAACGAGAAATGTAGAGGAAATGGCAAACAATGTTGCAGAATAAGAAACATTCTAAATGATGGATGCATTCATTAGCAACCCAAATGTTTTAGATGTGACAAAGTTATTCAGAGTGTCCTCACGTAAATCTCTGTGTCACTTGCTTAGTGTTAGAAAATTAGACTTGTCTAAGGTGAGAGGGAGCCCCCGCTTGTAGAAGCCTCCTAAAAATATTAACAGCTCCGCACACACACACACACACACACACACGACTTCTAATGAGGAAGAAAACTGCTAAGTCATGCTTCTCATTGTCTGCATCACTCTGTGCTGCTCCCACCTCAATTTCACCCTCTTCTCTGAAACATTAGATGATGTGGCCAAACTATAATTTTAATAATTCTCAGCTGTCAGTTTTGTTTGGGAATTAAATAACTTAATTCAGGTTTATTGCCCAAACTCAGACATCTTACAAATCACACATCAAATGTGAAAATCACCAAGTGGCAATATTTTGTCTTATGGAGCCACTGCAACCTGGAAGGGATCACCAACACAGTCACAGGCGGTCCAATGACATATTCCCTTAGTGTGGATTTATTTGTGTGAGAATAAGTGTATTGATTGCAGCCCACACACACAGTTTAGTATCTGACAAAATGCTGCTCCCCTGCCACTGTGGTCTCAGCAGTGGTGGAAGCATAGACAATAAATGATAAAATGAGTTGCCAATGCATCCTTGACATCACACATTGGTTCGCGGAGTGCCGTTTTGAATCCTCAAGTTTGGCAAAACGAGCGAATCATCCAGCATAGATTTACAGTTCCTGCAAGTACCAGCGCCATTCATAAATGGCATCATAGTTTATAAAATTAACATAATTCTGTATCGAATAAGACTTGAAAGTAACGATCGAGACCATAAACACCATTCATAAATGATCATTCTGTATTGAATAATAAATGAAAGTAACAATTGAGACCATAAACGCAATTGTGAAAATGTTTGAGGTAATAAACTAATTTTTGCAACGTGTGGAGCCGCCCTCTGCTGGAAATTAGATTGAATGCAGGTTTAAGGCACTTCCACATTGGCCAGAAGGTTTTTCTTTTATTATTATTATTATTATTATTATTATAAGGGTTATCTATGGGTTAAATAAGTATTCAGATATTAAGTTTTCAGATTCACTTAAGGTGCTTAAATGTGTAAGATATGGCCAGAAGTCAACAGAGGTTTTTGCCGTTGTGCCAAAGAAGTCTTTTAATACCAATTGTACCTTGAGAGGCTATAGTGAGTCACTGTAGTGTTGAGTATGCTCTCAGTCCAACATAGGAGGATAAATAAGTAAAGTTGCCTTGGACAGACACAGCTACACTGTTAGCAGTACAACTGTTAGCTGCTCAAACCTACAATTAAAATTAAGATCTACACTCAGACTAAGTAACTAAGAGTCAGTGTTAAAGAGACTGTTGCAATGGACTGGTCCCTGAGACTCTAGCTCCATCCCTACAGAGATTAGATTGCTCACGGAGGCGGCAAAGCCATGCAGAGTTTTGGTTTTTGGTCTGCTAGCTTGAGAACTAAGTGTGTGATGTTCTTTTTTTGCAGCCAGGTCTCTGTAATCACCATAGGGCAGTGCTCGGTGAGGTGGTTGGGAATCTGCAGTCACTGGTTTTCCAGCTCGTTAACAAGACAGCAATCGTTGCTAAGAAAGACGTTTACAGTCGTGGTCAAAAGTTTTGAGAATGACACAAATATAAATTTTTCCAAAGTCTGCTGCCTCAATTTTTATGATGGCAATTTGCACGTACTCCAGAATGTTATGTAGATTGATCAGAGGAACTGCAATTAATTTCAAAGTCCCTCCTTTCAATAAAAATTAACTTCATGTTAAAAAACATCTCCACTGCATTTTAGCCCTGCCACTAAAGGACCAGCTGAAATCATGTCGGTGATTATTTTGTTAAAACAAGTGAGAGTGTTGATGAGGACCAGGCTTGAGACCACTCTGTCATGCTGGTTGAGTTAGAATAACAGACTGAAAGCTTTAAAAGGAGGGTGGTGCATGACATCATTGTTCTTCCTCTGTTACCATGGTTACCTGCAGAGAAACACATGCTGTCAACATTGCTTTGCACAAAAAGGACTTTGTAATGACAGAAAGTTACCTAAAGGTGTCATTGTTCTAGCCTATGCGGAAAAGGTGAGCCGAAGAAGAACGGACAGGAAGTGGATGTATGTTCATGCACGTTGGAAGCCAATAAACCGAGCCTCAACTGAATTCACGTGTGGCCGTCTTCTAAGATTATATATGCCTGTAAAAGATATCAACAGACATTACAGACTTCACAGGCAAAGCTATCGCTGCTAGTAAGATTGAACCTAAATAAACCATTTATCAACAATCAAGAACTTCAAAGAAAGAGGTTCAGTTGTTGAGAAGAAGGCTTCAGGGCGTCCAAGAAAGTCCAGCAAGCGCCAGGACCATCTCCTAAAGTTGATTCAGCTGCGGGATCGGCCCACCACCAGTGCAGAGCTTGCTCAGGAATGGCAGCGGGGGGGGGGTGTGAGTGCATCTGCACGCACAGTGAGGCGAAGACTTTTGGAGGATGGACTGGTGTCAAGACGGGCAGCAAAGAAGCCACTTCTCTCCAGGAATAGCATCAGGGACAGAATATTATTCTGCAAAAGGGACAGGGATAGGACTGCTGAAGACTTCTGAGGACACCTGAGGACACCTGAGGACTGGGGCAAAGTCATTTTCTCAGATGAATCCCCCTCCCAATTGTTTGGGGCATCCGGAAAATATCTTGTCCGGAGAAGACAAGGTGAGCGCTATCATCAGTCCGTTGTCATGCTAACAGTGAAGCATCCTGAGACCATTTATGTTTGGGGTTACTTCTCAGCCAAGGGAGTGGGCTCACTCACAATTTTGTCTAAAAACACAAACATGAGTAAAGAATGGTACAAAACATCCTCCGACAGCAACTTCTCCCAACCATCCAAAACCAGTTTGGAGACCCACAATGCCTTTCCCAGCGGGATGGAGCACCTACCCATAAGGCCACAGTGATGACCAAGTCGCCCAGGGCACCTACCCATAAGGCCACAGTGATGACCAAGTCGCTCAGGGCACCTAGCCATAAGGCCAAAGTGATGACCAAGTGGCTCGGGGAAGAAAACATCAACATTTTGGGTCCATGGCCAGGAAACGCCCCAGACCTTAATCCCACTGAGTCCCACTTGTGGTCAATCTTCAAGAGGCGGGCGGACAAACAAAAACCCACAAATTCTGAAAAAACTTTAAGAATTGATTATGCAGGAATGGACGGCCATGAGTCAGGATCTGGTCCAGGAGGGAACGGACAGCATGCCAGGGCCGACTGCAGAGGTCTTGAAAAAGAAGGGTCAACTCTGCAAATATTGACTCTTTGCATAATCTGAATGTAATTGTCAATAAAAGCCTTTGGCTTATATGAGATGCTTATGATTATTCTTCAGTATACCGTAGTAACATCTGACAAAAATATCTACAAACACGGAATGAGATAAATCTGTGGATTCAAATCCTTGTGTCATTCTCAAAACTTTTGACCACGACTGTACACCTGTTCCTCCTGCCTGCACAGTTGTTGGTCTCTGTGTGCTCTGCTGAGTTTTTTTAGGACATTGCAAGGTTAGTCGTGTGTCTATCTGTACAGAATCCTGAACAGTATCATCACTGCAATCAGTAAATCGTGGAATTCCTGCACAAGGTGAAATGCTGCCCCCTATTTTTTGGAGCATGGGGCCTGGAACTATGCATTGCACCTCAAGTTAAAACTACCATCATGCAAAAATACATCATAAAAATCAATGTCCGATTGCATAATGTACAAAAGTAAAAGTAATTCTGCAGTAATCTGCCTCCTGTTACAGATAAATATCATATACAATATTATTCAATTGTTTGACACATATTGTTATGATGCATAAAAGGTGTAAGTAGAATTTTTTCTGTTGATTTAAAATCCAAATTGATTGAAATGTATTCACAATCTTGAAAATCAAATAAAAATGGAATCATTGACAGTGAAACGCCCCCACGTCACATCAAGTTGGCTTGTCCAGCAGACACACAACCCCCCAGGAACAGCGCCATGTTTTATTGTAACCATGGTAGCGGTCAACAGTGGAACTGCCCCCCTCTGACCCAGATTTTTTTTTTCAGAGACGGACATGGTGAAAGAGACCTTTATTTTCAACTTACCAGCCCGATCACTTAAAGAGTCCTGTTTAAAACAACACGTTTAAACATTGAAATATCGCAGCCGAATCCACAGTTATTAAACTAGAAATAATGAATGCGCACAATGAACATGAGCAGATCCGCGGGATTACGCCTGCCCATGTCGCCTTGCACGCCCCCATTTCACATTCTGCCAAGTGGAAAAACAGAAGTTGAAGTGCTGCGAGTCGTATCCTCTAACAGTCACAACCAGTCAAAAGAAATGATAGGATGGCAACTGCAGAAGCAGATGCAGGAGACCCAACAGAACTCGAGCCCCCTCCTCTTTCACTGAAGTTGCTAGTGTGGAAATACTGCAGATTTCCGTTGAGAGAGAACACAGTTTGCAAGCTCTGCTATGTGCGTGTACCATGTAATTCCACAGGCACCACAAAAACATACAAGAATCTACTACCAACACAAACAACTCTACTCTTCCGTCTTCATTTAGAATTAAACTTCCAAGTGGCAGGTTATTGTCCATTTTTTTTAATTGTTATGTCCAAGTACAAGATATTGTAACATTATAATTTCTGTTGTTAATAAATGTTTTAAATTTGACAATGTAGTGTGGTAAATTGCAAAAAAATGTCTAAATACTTATTTGCAGCTGTATCACACAAATAAATAGTTTTAAAAATCATACATTGTGATTTCTCCATGATTTCCAAGTGGGAGAACTTTAAAAATAGCAGAGTGTCAAATAAAAAACAAATTGAATGGTTGTTGCCTTTGTGACTGAGCACAGATGCGATAAATAAAATGTCTTTTAGACCATGGCCGGTTCTACGCAGGCCACATGCCTGAGTCTTTGTGGGTTAGTACGTTTTTTTGCAAAGGAAGTTATTCACATGTACTCATTGTAAGCACCAATAGAGCAGTGGTTTTCAAATGTTTTGTGCCCAAGTTACACCAAAATGCCAGCAAAAATCCCAATGTATTTATGTCAGTCCACAATAGTCATTTGTTATTCACTCTGTGAAAGTTTATTTTTTTGTTAACTAATGCAAAATACAATTTGATAACTATATGATGTTATATGTATTAACTAAATAATCAATTTGAAACTTTGGTTTGAATAGATGTGTTTTTATCTGCTTTTATGTAATTTTACAGACAGGTTACAAAATAAAAAATGAGGTAATGAGTGTGAGTGTGTGTGTGTGCGTGTGTGTGTGTGTGTGTGTGATCACTTTTTACAAAACAAAGCTAATACGTAGACCAGTGGTTCTCAACCGGTGGGGCGCGCCCCCCCGGGGGGGCGCGGACTCTCTCCCGGGGGGGCGCGAGTACAC
>NC_048423.1:21237886-21240903 GCF_013103735.1 Etheostoma cragini
GCGTAGGGCACTAGGGCCCCAACTGCAATGAACCAGCTTTGGGGGGGCCCAGCTTGCAAAAGGTTGAGAACCCCTGACGTAGACAATCAAAATTGTTAACAGAAAAGATATGCATTGAGACTGAAAACTAACTGCTAAAAAATATATATATAAAAAATATACATCTCTCATACCTCTCTTTTAAAGTCTGAAGGTTTGCGGCAAATACAGGGCTCTCCCTGGCTTTCCATGGCACAACTAATGTCAATGTCCATGGAGCCCTGTTCCAAAGCCTCATGCCGTAGTGAGTTATTTCAGAGTGTCCTCAGGTACATCTCTGTCATGGTGGGGGTCCGGCTGGCCGTGAGTCTGTCCTCTTTATTATTTTATTTCCCTACTTCATGTCTTGTTATTTTGTTTTGTCCGTCTTATTTGTGTTTTGGTTTTCCCTCTCCTCTCCCGAATGAAGCCAGCTGATCACACACACCTGCCACCCGTCAACTGTAATCATCATCATCATGCACACCTGCCAGCCTTCACCCGCTCCCGCCGTCCACACTTGCCTGCCATCATCATCTACTCCTGTAATACCCCGGCTCTTCACCCACTCTTCAGTTGATCGTCAGCTCAACTATATTCAATTTTTTTATCAATTGAATTTTATTTATAGTATCAATTCATAACAAGAGTTATCTCGAGACACTTTACAGATAGAGTAGGACTAGACCACACTCCAGAATTTACAAGGACCCAACAGTTCTAGTAGTTTCCTCCAGAGCAAGCAACAGTGCAACAGTGGCAAGGAAAAACTTCCTTTTAGGCAGAAACCTCGGACAGACCCAGGCTCTTGGTAGGTGGGGTCTGATGGGCCGGTTGGGGTTAGAATGACAATAACAATCACAAAAAAATAGTAGTTTGTCGTAGTTATTTGTATTAGTTCATGGCATAGCAGGGCACTGTGCGGCATTACAAGGCAAACCAGGACGTAGCTAGGCACCGCAGAGCGTAGCAGGATGAACATGGCATCGCAAAAAGTGTAGCAGGACCATGGCGACAGCTGCAACCATGCTTTTGGAGCCCCCCTGATCCGAGGAAACATGCTGGGGGAAAAAGAACATAAGGACTCCGGGGAATGACTCCCCAGAGCTAGGTTAGTAACAGGCATTTCTGGGACATAGATGCTAGGGATGAGCAGGATACTCGGCTGAAACGAGTATCCGGTACGGATAAAGCACTTTTGCCAAGTACAAGTATTATACAGTTATGCGAGTCAATATCTGTACTCGGATTTAAAACAAATGTCTCCATTGACTGTGTCTGCGTTCTGTGATAGGCTAGTCACAGTGCCCCTCCCCTACACTATTCTGTGATAGGCTAGTCCCAGCGCCCCTCCCTCCACACACACAGATTCCTTTTGTTGTTGTGTCCGACCGGCTGTGCTCACTCACGCACACTCAGGACACGGAGAAGTGAACAGCTCTCTCCCTCAGGTCCGCTGGGGCTTTTCCGTAATCATTTAGGGTTTCTTTAAGCTTCAGGTTTGTCTTATACTTCGGTTTGAACTAGTACTTAGTAACCAAGAGACTTCTGGTAACATGGGGTTTGTTCAGACATAGTGCTTGTTAGAATGCGACCCGGGTTGCATCTCTGCCCTCTGAGTATTTTTTTTTTTTTTTAACCGCCTGCTGGCTCTAACCGGTTTTTTTGAGTGTCTGAAACTTTCTTGCTGTGTTTAAAAAAATAAAATGGGCTTCCGGTGACGTCATGATAGAAGCAACAGCTTAAACGTTAGGCTCCGTTAAGAGTTAGAAAAATAACGACAACTTCAGCAAGAAACACCTTCTAATTTATACAATACATGACTACAAAATGAGTGGCCCTTCAAAGACCAGATTAGGAAACAAGCAGGCGAACTCCAAGGAATTTGACGATAAAAAACGAAGACCGCCAAGCCCAGCTAGCAGCGTTAGCTCAGGCTCGGACCCACCAGATGCTAACGTTAGCCAAAAACATGATAAACTAGCGGGCGAGACGCCTATGCTGGAAGAGATGAGAAAGATGCGACAGGAAAATGCCGAGGGCCATAAGCAGACCAAGGACACACTTGGTCGCCTGGAGACATCGGTGTCCGAAATAAAGACACAATTGAATTACCACACGAGGAGGATTGACGAGCTGGAGGACCGTGTGGGTGCGACTGAGGAGGTTAATAGGAGGCAACACCGGGTGCTGCGATACCTGCTTCAGCGGGAATCACAGCTAGCAGCCACATGTGACGACTTACAAAACAGGTTACGGAGAAACAATTTACGCATTTTCCAGATTCCAGAGGGAAGCGAAGAAGGGAATGTGGTTGAGTTCGTGAAAGCTTTACTGCCTAAAGTACTGACACTGCCACCAGATCTGGACATAAGGATCGAGAGAGCGCACAGGTCGCTCCTGTCCAAGCCGTTAAACCCAGCGGCGCCTCCTCGCTCAATAATCGTGAGATTTCTGGACGCAGCGGTGAAAGATGTGATTTTACAGCAAGCGTGGGGACAAGGACGGGTCTCGTTCCAAGACAAGAGGATTTTCTTTGATCAAGATTATTCCCTGGAGCTACAAAGGAGACGGGCAAAAGTGCATGCAGTTACCAAGCAGCTGAAACAGAAGGGCGTACAGGCGAAGTGTCTGTATCCAGCACGCCTGAAGATTAAAATGGACTCGGGAGACAGCACTTTTGCTTCGCTGATGGAGGCATCGGACACCTTGGAGCGGTTGGGTGTCCAGGTGTCTCGCGGAGAAAGGGAGCGCCTTGAAGAAAGGCTAGCAGACGGATGGAGCACCAGCTTGAAGAGACAGAGAGACGGGACGCTGTCTGTAGCAGATCTGAAGGCCATGATGGAACAGGAGCGAGCATGAAGATAAGACAGGTGGAGATAAAAGAAACTGAAACTGACTTGAAACTGTTTGAAGGTAAGGTAAAGTCATGTAGGAGTAGGACGAGAAAAGACGGAAGGTATAACTGTTAATTGAGAACATTATAAGTTGTCACAAAT
>NC_048423.1:21241003-21242091 GCF_013103735.1 Etheostoma cragini
ACAGCCCTGCTGTGTGAACCGCGTATCGCCTTGCGATTACTGCGGTGCACGCATCCTCGGGCTTGGACCCCTAAAAATGGAGGTAGTCATTTTTACTTACACGAGTGAGCTACACTCTCAGAGACCTTTGTTGCATTCTAGTGTAACACTGGTCTTGACGGCACACGTTGTGCCCTACGTCGCAGAGAACTCACCACTCTCTGTCCTTATGCTATCGGGGGTCAGGCATAGTTACAGTTCAGGGACTGTGGCTGGCTGCACTTTTGGAAGTTCTGTTATGTGTTCAAAGTGTTGTTTATGTGTTTCCCCTGACGCAAGAGGTTTAACTACAATTACTTCACAGAAAGGTTACATTGCTCTTATATTTCTGTATGAGAGGTACGTATTCAGAGACGGAGCAGCAATTTATTAATCAGTTTATTAAACTTACTTTTAATGATTACATCATTGACTCTAATAACATATAACATAAAAGGTATAAACAGCCCAATTATAAGAGGAAGAAAATTCTGACACAACTAAGGAAGATGCATTGTGCGATAGCCTTGCTTCAAGAGACAATTCTCACGGAAAAGGAACATCTAAAGTTAAAAAGAGAATGGGTAGACCAAGTATATTTCAGTTCTTATGGAATTAATAAAAAACGTGGGGTAGCCATTTTGATTAATAAGTCTGTTTGTTTTAATTGTGAAAAAGTATACCAAGATCCAGAGGGACGATATATAATGATAGTGGGAACCATTGCAGGGAGAAAAGTGAATCGTCAATGTGTATGCACCGAATGAGGATTGCCCATTTTTCTTCAAAAAACTTGCAAATTTTTGGGCGGAAAAGGGAGAGGGCTTACTGATTATGGGTGGGGATATGAATTGTGTTCTTAGCAATAAATTAGATAAATTACCCCCAACATTCAAATCCCAAAGTAGAATGTCAAAAAGCCTAGCGACTATGATGACAGAACTCGGACTAATTGACATTTGGCGTACTCTCCATCCAAAGGAGAAAGATTTCACATTTATGTCCCAGGTACACGGCAGCTACTCCAGATTAGATCACTTCTTAATAACAAAAAAGAATACTCACCAGGT
>NC_048423.1:21242191-21244456 GCF_013103735.1 Etheostoma cragini
TTTTGGAAAATGGCTGCAATGAAACAAAGAGTGAAAAATTTAAAGGGGTCTGAATACTTTCCGTACCCACTGTACTTCGGTTTGAACTAGTACTTAGTAACCAAGAGACTTCTGGTAACGTGGGGTTTGTTCAGACATAGTGCTTGTTAGAATGCGACCCGGGTTGCATCTCTGCCCTCTGAGTATTTTTTTTTTTTTTAACCGCCTGCTGGCTCTAACCAGTTTTTTTGAGTGTCTGAAACTTTCTTGCTGTGTTTAAAAAAATAAAATAAAAGGCAGTTGCGGTATAGATAAATAATATTACAAACTAAGATACACACACTGAATCCTGATCCTGCACGGCCATTAGGGAAAATATGTTTGGGAATTTGCATAAAAAATAAATATTAAACAGCATGCAAATTCCCAAACATATTTTCCCTAATGGCCGTGCAGGATCAGGATTCAGGGGGTGAACATAAAATCAAGGCCCCCAAAATCTTGCTTCTTCTCCCAATTGTGCCCTGAGATTGAAACTGACCACCAAATTTTACATAAGCATTCAGAAAGGAAAGACCTGTCCCATCTTCATAAGCGTCCATGAAAGCTTTTGGAATTTCTTTCTGTCCACAAAGACAAGCTCGCAGATGAAAGGTGGTGCGTGAAGCTGGCTTACCTTGCAGACATATTTGGGCATCTCAGCAAGTAGAACACCAAGCTTTAGGGCAGGAATGAAAACATTTTATCATCCACAGACACGTTTAAGGGGTTTCTGTGCATGATCATTCTGTGAGATGGGAGCAACATAGAGTGATGAAGACAATGAGAAGCATGACTTAGCAGTTTTTTTCCTCATTAGAAGTCTTTTGTGTGTTACAATTTTTAGGAGGCTTCTCCAAGCCGGGCTCCCTCTCAGCTTAGCCAAGTCTCATTTTCTAACAGTAAGGAAGTGACACAGAGATGTGTTATGGGACAAAAGGATGGACTCAAATGGATGGACTCAAAATGGGAAGGTATTTTTTCACAGGGAAGGTATTTATTGAGGAAAAGGGAGTGGGAGTAGGGAGATGGACGCCAGGAGCGGGCAGGCGGCGAACCGGGGGGAAATCTGGAACGGGACGTGGGGGGCAGGCTCCGGGAGGGACCGGGAGCAAGAGCCGAGGAGGAGGCGAGGGCACGAGGAGCAGAGGCACGAGGAATGGAGCAGAGTGGCAATGAGAGGGAGACACGTGCACAGCGAGCCGCAACAGTGGAGATGCGGCGGCACGAGGAATGGAGCAGGATGGTGATGAGGGGGAGACACGGGCACAGAGAGCAGAGGCGACGCAGAGGCACAAGGAATAGAGCAGGATGATGGTGAGGAGAAGACACCGTGGGAGGAGGACTGGGGGGTCTGAAGCCAGCTGGCCGGAGATGAACTGAAAAGGAAAACACAGGGAGAGTGAGTAGCACTGGATTTCTTTCTTAGTTTTAGACAGCTGGAGACTTCCTTTGACACACTGAGCTCCTCTCTCCTCTATCTTTCTATCTTCCCTTTTCTGTGCATCCATTAGGGATGAGCGAGTACAGCAATATCTGTATCTGTGTCTGTTTACCACATGAATTATCTGTATCCGTATCTGTACTTGGACTGGGCGGGGCCTAACCCGGAAGTGGGCAGAATTAACAAGTGGGTCGGGTTGTCTTGACATTTGTGGGGCTTTAACCTGTATGTTATTTTAAGCATGCAATTGATATGGGTTGATCAGAAATTGTTATATTTATTGCTGATTAGAAAACTATTTCCATTACAGCATCAGCATTGAGCTTCAGATCAGTGGTGTTGTCATGGTAACAAACAAACTATATACAGAACAAGTTTTGCAACAATACTTTATTTTATAACTTTTATTTTATTTTTTTTATTTTTTGGAACTTTTTATTTTCAAAAATTTTCACAACAAAAGAACATTCCCTGAGCCAAGAGCAATGAAAACAATCGCTGAAATACTGATGTCACATGTACAATATTTCTGAATAAATGCAACACAATAACCAGATCACCTGAAACTTTGCATAACCCAAAAGAGAAAACTGCACCCACACTCTACCATAAGTATACATAAGTACACACAAACCCAAACTCCTCCTCCTCCCCTCCGGATTGCCCACACACAGGCCAAAAATACAACACAAAGTGAAGTAACAGCAAAAAAAATACATACACATACATACATATATATAAACAGTATAAATATATAGCATATACACACATATATGCACATATAAGCCTATACCTACATATCC
>NC_048423.1:21244556-21251598 GCF_013103735.1 Etheostoma cragini
TTTTGGAAAAAGGCTGCAATGAAACAAAGAGTGAAAAATTTAAAGGGGTCTGAATACTTTCCGTACCCACTGTATACGACAAACCTGAAGCTTAAAGAAACCCTAAATGATTACGGAAAAGCCCCCGCAGACCTGAGTGAGAGAGCTGTTCACTTCTCCGTGTCCTCAGTGTGCGTGAGTGAGCACTGGGTTTGATCAATCATCAAACCTCCCCATACTAATGAAACAGAAATGCATCTGAAATGAAACATCACATGCAAAGTAGGACGGGTCTTTGCCAAAAAGCAAGAGTGCGATGTGGTCTTCCGGAGACCCAGAATTTATTAAACTTGAAGCATGTACTTAGATAGAGCCTTAGTTGAGAAAGGAGTTTAAAAACAAATGGTGCTGGGCATGAATAAGAATACAAGAGGAAAAGGGTGGGGACGGGAAGCCATTAGGCATGTAGCACTTGGTAACTCAATTGAGGGAAGGAAGATACTCGCTATCATGGAGAGACTAACTTTAGTCCGTGCACTCTGTCATACGAGTTTGTTACCTACAGCAACGGCAATGCATGTGTGCATGTTTGTAGCAGAACGGTGGACACTGTGTAAAAGTTGTAGCCCAAACTGCCTTGAACACGCGGTCTGTTTGAAATCAGCATGACCGTTATTTAAACATAACAGCCTTGTCCCAGAGTTTAGACGTTTAGCTCTATGAAAAGCTAAACAATGCAAAGTTTTTGAATAAATATAAATAAAGCAACTAATGTCAGCATGGATAAAATCACTTTTTTATCAATACAAAATACAATGGGTTTTCACAATATTTTGTTTTTTTGCTTTCACCCTGGCCAAGCCAAGTTTCTCTCAACGTGAAAGGTTGATGATTGGTTTCAAAGTGCTTCTTCAGCTTTCTTGGCACTATGTTAGCAATAGTTCTCCTGACAAATGACACTAAGGCCTTTTGACATCCCCAGTCCAGCTACAGCCATAGATATTACATGAGGATTACGCCTGCCCAAGTTGCCTTGCACGCCTGATTAGATATTGGGCTATCTTCACTGGTGGTTAGTTGTGGTTTGCTCTGCACAAAAATGCGACCCATTTTCCCCCTTTAAGAACGTTTTTATTTATTGTGTTGTCCTCATGTCGCAATATAATAATTCCCACCATCCAGTATAACCACCATGACAAGTTTTTATTTATTTATATGTTAGGGTATAGAACACCCATGTGCCATAGAGGCTCAGTGCAGAGGTATTTATCCATCTGGCCTGCAGCCAAACTGACTTCATTCAGACAACACTCTTACTGATTACAGTTGGTCAGGTAAAAATGGCGCTGACATGTAAACAGGAGCTCTGATTGTTTGGTCACTATTTGTTAGTATCCAATGTTTTTGTTTGTTAATTAGGGTCCTTCTGTGCCAAGTTGAGTCTAAACAAATGTAAATGGCTGCAATTGGAGACAAATAATGGACAGTAGAATAGCTTACTTGGAATTTTTTCTGGCAATCACTCTGCTCTCTCTACTCCTGTGTAATGCCGAGTCATTTAGGATAACCTAGGGCAGAGATCAATTACTTCAGCTGGGTCTAACAACACAGCTGTAGTAGACACCTCCAACAGACTTTCCTTTGGAATGCCTACGTCCAACTGAACAGCGATCTGTCGGGACAAAGAAAAAGCGTTGCTCTAGAGGAGGAATTAAACGCCGCGTTCGTGCAAGAGGATTTAAACTCCTACTACCAACTATAGTCCTCTCTAATGTGAGATCGCTAAGAAACAAATTAGATTAACTTTATGCCTCTACCCAATACCTGTATGAATACAGAGATGGTTGTCTGTTATGCTTAAGTGAGACTTGGTTAAACCGTAAAGTGAACGGTGACAGTCTTTCCCTTCCTGGCTTTGGTACACCATTAAGAGTTGAAAGAACATCAAGCCACGGGGAAATCGATCGGTGGAGGACTATGCATGTATGTTAACACCATGTGGTGTAGACACCATCTCATTAGACGCTAGGGATGTAACAATACACCAAACTTTTGTTTGAGTCGTTTCACAATTTTTGACCCACGATTTGGGGGGTGGGGGTCATAATACAAAAAATTTTCTGCCGCATAGCATTGGTTTGTCATTGATTACACCCCAGTTTGGAACATAGTAATACAACAAATACCTTGTTTGTTGATATTGATTGATTTCAATGTTAATTCATCAAACACCAAAGATTCTATTGTACCTTAAAATAATGTTTCCAAAATCATTTCAGTGGTTCTTTAACTCGTTGGAGTGAGACATGAGAATATTGGTAACATTCACCCTCCCAAGCTGCAGGGGGAACAAAGAGGAAAAGTGCCCTGGTGCTTTCTGTAAAGGTGCTGGTTGACAAGTAGCTAATGCTAATGTAATTCTTGGTGGGTGACGTAAGATTACAACACTGTCCAACACGCTCATTTATTTTTAGTATGATTGTTTTGACCACAATTACCAACTCTGGGCTAACGCACAAATTCAACAGTAACTTTTAATGTATAGATAGATGACTAATCTAATGGTAATTTAGCTAGCTAGCACACTCTCTTCTGCCTCAGTTTCCCGGCGCTGCAGGCACATCCATTCCAAAGTCAGCCTCCAGCCAGCATCATTACAGCCCCGGCCAGGGGAAACATCCACAGTCAGCGGGGGTTGGTCCAAGATGGCGACCTGTGCAGGTGTCTTATTCTGAGCTCCGAGACTCTGACCGAGTACCATTGATATAAATTGACTTTTTGAGACTATGTCATCGATAAACGAAGGAGTGGATCATTGCTCTTGCTTCTTGTAAGTTCATATGCCCGAACAAAAGAACTTTTGCTGATTCATTTTAGTGAAATACCAACTAGCTTACAAACTGTTAAGTGTTAGCCAAAGTTTTGCTAGCTAAACCAGGACACGTGCGCATTGCGCTGTGAACTGAAATCTTGCTAACAACCAGGACACCTATGCTAAGATGTCAAAGAGAGACGCCAAGAATATGAAAAAAGGAGGCCTGATAATGGATGTGAATGTCGAAGATTCGTTCTCTGGATTATGTACACCTCTTCCTGATACTCCCACAAAAAGCCCAATTCCCAAGAAGGTCTGCACCAAAGAAATGGAAACGGTATCAAACGCTGACATCCTGAAAGCCATTAATGGCTTAAATGACTGTTTTTTGAAGTTCGAAGAAATGATAATGAAAAATACAGCCGAGATTATTAAAGTGCAGGAAAATGTAAAAGGGCTGGAATTCCAATGGAAAGGTTACGGAGGACACAGTGAAGAAGATGAGAGATGAGATGACAATCCTGAGAGAGAAACTAGAAGATTCGGAGCGGTACAGTAGGAGATGGAATCTTCGTCTTCTGAATCTTCCAGAAAGCAGCAACAAGGAAGTGAGGAAGGAGGTGTTGGAGATTATCGCTGAAATCATCCCAGAGGAAAAGAGCAAGCTTGGATTCATGGTGGACACCGTGCACAGGGTCGGACGTCCAAGAGAGGATAAAAGCACTCGACCCATCATCATTCAGTTCAACATGCACACTTTCAGATTTAAAGTGTGGAGAGCGTCCCTCAACGCTGATGTCATGAAGAGAAAGAATCTCTGGATGACAGAGGATTTAACCCAACAGGAGAGACTGTGCAGAAATAAACTGTGGCCCCTTGTGAAGCAAGCGCGCAAAGACGGAAAGAAAACTAAATGGCAGGGTCCTGCTGTCATCATCAACGGTGTGAGACACACTGCGTAACTGGTTATACTTCTGTTAATGTGAACTACAATGTTGACATTGCTTGACTTTTTATAACATGAGGCAAAATACTCAAGTTAAATTCATCGCCCTATTTTATGGGTTATTTTGTTATCCTAATAAATAATTAAAAGGGCAATGCTCACTCCAATGGTTAAAACTAAAAACATTTTAGGAGTTTTTTGAGGTACTCGTGTTGAGAGCTTTCCACCTGACGGTAAGCTAATCTCTGATAGTTAACTAGTTCCTTTAACCTTAACAGACATCCAGCTCATTCTTTTTTCAGTTCATTATGACAGATTTTGTTTTTAGTTCCTTAAAAGTAATATCTTTTAATGTAAGGGGTATTCGTGACAGTATCAAAAGGAAATCAACTTTTATGTTAAGTAGACAAAAAAATGATGATTTGATTTTTTTACAAGAGACTCACTCAGTGGACAGTGATGTGAAATTTTGGAAAGCTCAATTGGGCGATACATGTTATTTTTGTCATGCATCTCAACACTGCAGGTGTCCCCATTCTACTTAATAATTTTAAAGGAGATATAGTTGAATCAGTGTTCTCAAATTAGGGCAGATGGATAATTTTGGTCTTCAAACTAGACAATTTCTTCTTTATAGTTTGTAATGTATATAAGTATAATAATACAGCTCTATCAAAATCAATGTTCTCTCAACTTTGTATGAAAACTGAAACCTTAAAAAACAAATATAAAGATGCACACTTGATTATTGGAGGTGATTATAATGACGCTCCTGATGACCTTGTAGATAGACTTCCTGTAAGATTAATCCCACATTTAAGATTTAAAAGTATTGGATATATTTGTAAACAACTGGCAGTTATAGATGTTTGGCGGTTTTTAAATCCTGACGCTAACGAATTCACCTGGAGCAACGTCAGTAGATCCTTACAGTCTAGAATTGATCTATGGCTCATATCTCCTTCTTGTATGCAATTTGTATCAGAATCCTCACATAGTTATGCCCCATTCTCTGATCATAAATTAATTTCAATCCATTTAGCAGGAACAAAACAACAAATTGGTAATAGGCCTATACGTGGTTATTGGAAACTAAATCATAATTTATTAAGAGATGATGAGTTTTGTGATTTAGTAAAAAAAAGCAGGCAATAGTATATTTAGTAATAATGAAAGGAACTGCATACAAAAATGGGAATATTTTAAATTTAAAATAAGAGAAATAGCAATTAAGAGAAGTAAAGTAATAAAAAAAATAACACAGCTAAAGAAATACATCTCATGGATACGTTAAACATGTTAATGACTAAGGATAATCTTTCAGAGGAAGAAGAAATAACTTTGAAGAAATTAAAGGAGGAAGTGAATCATATGTATGTTGAAATGGCTAAAGGGGCATTTGTAAGGTCTCGAGCAAAATGGTTGGAACAAGGGTAAAAGAAATTCAATTCAATGAAAAAAGGGAAATCTCCTGGTAATGATGGGCTTTCAGTTGAATTTTATTTACATTTTTGGGACATTATTGAAAATCCTCTATTTGATCTATTTAAAGAATGCACTCTAAAAAAGGAAATGTCCACAAGTATGAAGCAAGGCTTAATATGTCTTCTCCACAAACCTGAAAAAGAACACTTATTGATAGAAAACTTGAGACCTATTACGCTTTTAAATATTGACTATAAGATTGTATCGTTGATTTTTGCTAAACGGTTAAAAAGAGGTCTTCATGAGATAATAAATGAAACACAGACAGGTTTTATGTTTAATCGTCACTTTAGCTCCAATATAAGACTTGTTCTGGACCTCCTGGACTATTCTGATAACATCACTACAGAGGCACTAATAGTATTTCTTGATTTTTATAAAGCATTCGATACAGTAGAACACTATTTTTTACTCAAAGCACTTAAGATTTTTTGATTTTGGACCAAAGTTTATATCTGCTGTTGAAATGTTTTTCAAAAATATTGGCAGTTCTGTGATATTATATCCAAACACCACAAAAAGATTTCCTGTAATGCGATCTGTTCGCCAAGGCTGCCCTATTTGTCCAATCTTGGTCCTGCTGGTGGTTGAATTATTGTTATTACATATTCGACATAATCCTATCATTAAAGGTTTGTTTATTTTTGGTAAGGAAATTAGAGTAACTCAACTAGCGGATGATACAGCTCTCTTTTTGAGCGACAAACATCAGGTTGCATATGCTATATCCCAATAGACCAATTCTCAGCTGCTTCGGGTTTAACACTCAACAAATCTAATTGTGAAATTCTATGTCTGTATCAGACTGAAGAGGAAATTTTTTTTGATATATACCTGTTAAAAAATGTATAAAATATCTAGGTATTCATATCTGCAAAGATTATATGGAACGTCAGCATCTTAATTTTTCATCAAAATTGAAGAAGACTAGAACTATATTGAACTTATGGCTTCAAAGAGACATTTCTTTTTTAGGAAGGATTCTTTTGACTAAAGCAGAAGGGATTTCAAGATTTGTCTACCCTGCCCTCTCTCTCAATGTCCATAAACACTATGTTTACCAATTTCGTATGGAAAAACAGACACCACCATATAAAAAAAGCAGTGCTCTCTGGCTCTAAGAATGAAGGTGGATTTGAACTTTTGGACATTTTGGACTTGAATTACACCTTCAAGGCGAAATGGTTGAAGGAATGTTTGAGAGCACCAGCGTCTTTATGGTACTTTATTTCCAATAACATCTTTAATAGTGTAGGATGTCTTAAACTTTTGTTGAATTGTAATTACAATATTACAAGATTGCCTTTGAAACTATCCCATTTTTATCAACAAGCACTATTGGCATGGAAGCTGTGTCATTCTCACAACTTTTCTCAACACAAAACTATCTTGTGGAATAATGAATGCATTACTAAGAGGAACAAGTCACTGTATTTCCAGAAATGGATTGATAGAGGTATTATCTTCATAAAGGATCTTTTTGGATGTAATAGCCAATTATTAAACTATGAATCCTTTCTTAGAGAGAAGGCATTCCCGATAACATTTAAAGAATATAATTTAGTCTTCAATTCTATCCCTACAGGTATTTTAGAGTTAATAAAAAGTTATTAAAAAAAGAATGAACCCCCTGATTTTATTTTTAGTCTCTATATAAATGGTATGGATGTTATGAGCAGAAATTGTACAAATAAACATATCAGAAAATGTTTTCTAAATTTAAAGAAAATAACACCTCCTGGTAAATATTTTTGGAATTCTCATTTTAACAACATCAACTGGCATAGGGCGTGGCTTGTTCCTTTTAGATATTGTAT
>NC_048423.1:21251698-21259057 GCF_013103735.1 Etheostoma cragini
TTCTCATTTTAACAACATCAACTGGCATAGGGCGTGGCTTGTTCCTTTTAGATATTGTATTTCAAACAAAATAAGGGAATTACATTTAAAAATACTACATAAAATATACCCCACAAACTTGTTAATTTCAAAGTTCATGCCAATCGACCAGTGTTGTAGTTTTTGTAAATCAGAACCAGAATCATTAATTCACCTTTTTTTTGGTTGTTTATTTTGTCTTACATTCTGGAAAAGTTTAGAAGATTATTTAACTTCTAAAACTTCACACACAATTACATTAGAAGGAAAACATATTATTACATTGTTTGAGTGCAAAGATAGGAACTTAAGTCAATCTTTTCATTTTACTGGGAAAATTTCATATTCATAAATCCAAATACTCTAATTCAAAACCCTGTTTTAAATTATTTCAAATTGAAGTTGACACTTACTTTGAGTCTTTTAATTTAATAACAAACGAAAAAGCTATATTTATTTCTGACATTTACTTAAGCTTGTTTAATTAAGGATTTATATTGTAACACTTTTTCTGTACAAGGCTGTCAGATTTTCATTTCTTATTTTTATCTTTTATCATGACTATTTTTTCTATTTTGTCATTATTTATTATGTAAATGAGATGTCTGATTCTTTGTTCTGTTATTTGTTAAAATAAAGCAATTAAAAAAATGTTTTAATAAAAAATCCACAGTCAGCGCCAAGCCAGCTAGCAACCATCCCGGTCAGCACTTAACTCTGGTGCTAAGGACTTCAGGAGTTTACTGAACCGTTGGAAAGCAGACCCAGACAACCGAGTCAAAGGGCGCCCACTCGTAACGTTTTACCTCGGTTAGCACCCTCTTTTGCCTTTTAGCCATCTGTACAGTAAGCTAAATTTAGCAGACAAAACAGATGTAATGCACCAAAAGGACTAATAGTAAGTTAAAGATGTGGCAGCATTGGATCTGGACGAGAAGGATAACTCTGGGAGTTGGAAGGGGTGTGTTGTGACTTCTATTGGTTTCCCTAAGACCTACATATTTAGCACGAGAGTTTGGGCAACTATTTGTATGTCTAGTGTATATTCTCCCTGACGCAAACTACAAAGAGGCTGCAGATGCGATATACCACCATTTACAAGAATTGGAGGCAGCGTTCCCAGATACTTCTAAAGTTATTCTGGGTGACTTGAATGTCTGCTCCTTGTCATCTGCACCCACTATAACCAATATGTGAAGCTTGCCATGCAAGGATAAAAAAACATTGATCTATGTTATGGCAACATAAAAAATGCCCACAAAGCAGTCAACAAACCACTGATTGGCAGGTCAGATCATAACATTGTCTTTTTGTTGCCCTCTTGCTGACACAAAGGGAAACTGAAAAGGGAAAAACCTAAAATCACAAATCAGTGCGTGTTTGGGATGATGACAGTGGGACAGCTTTGGAGGGCTGTTTTGACTGCACGGAGTGGAGCGTTTTTGGCTATGTAGATCTTGACTACCATGCGGATGTTGTAACGTCATATTGACTTTTGGTTGGAGAATGTGATCCCTATAAAACGTGTGAAACAGTTTGCTAATTCAAAACCTTGGATTCCAACCAAAATGAGCAAACTGTTAGTGGATACACAGAACACTGAGACAAGAACAGCTCTCTTTCTCTCCCTCAGTCACTCAGATCTGCGGGTCTTTTCTGTTTAGTTTTTTTTTTTACTTTGGTTTGTAGTACCAATAGATTTCTGGTAAACGTGGAGTTTGTTCAGACATGCTGCTTTTTTTTTTTTAAACCGTCAGCTGGCTTCATCAAAGTCAATGCAGATCTGAAAAACAGCATTGGCCTGTTTGATCTGTAGAACACAGCTCCCCCACTCTCTCTCTCTCTCTCTCTCTCTCTCTCTCTCTCTCTCTCTCTCTCTCTCTCTCTCAGACCAACACACACACACACACATAATTGGTGTGCAAATAAAAAAAAAAAAAAAATGACCAAAAACTAAAAATCACACTGATCATAAAAAAATTTAAAGTTAAAAGAAAGTTATATTAAGTATGTAAACTCTTGTTCATTAAATTTTTCTTCATAATTGCAACTGCATGTGTTGTATTCATTGTTGCAAAACTTGTTCTGTATATAGTTAGTTTGTTACAATGACAACACCATTGATCTGGAGCTAAATGCTGAGGCTGTCATGGAAATTGTTTTCTAATCAGAAATCACAATTTCTGATCAACCCATATGAATTGCATGCTTAAAATAACATACAGGTTAAAGCCCCGCCCATTCAAGACAACCCAACCCACTTCCTGGTTAAATCCTGGGTTAGGCCCCGTCCAGAACGAGTACAGATACAGATACAGATAATTCATATGGTTAACAGATACAGATATAAATAGTGCTTTACTCGCGCATCCCTAGTTTAAAGCAAATGATAGGCATGGTGGTAAGCTGAATAAGAAGGAAATACAGACAAAAATCAAACAGGGCAAGAGACAATATAAATACAAAGTTGAACAACAACTAAAGGAAAATGGGAGCACTCTCCCATCTCGCTACTACGTACTACTACATCTCACACTATTTGCCGGTCAATCGAATCAGCCTCAATGGAAGACTAAATGCACCAGTCATGGTAAGCTGTAAGGAAGTGGGGAGGATTTTTTTTCTCCATATATGCACACAGAAAGCTGCCTGCCCACAGGCTGGAAGGCACCATTCTAAAGAGCTGCAAAGAACAACTGAGCCCAGTGTTTAGAGGAATAGTTCAGAAATCACTTTACACACACAAAGTCCCAGTGACATGGAAACAGCGGAAATCGTATCACTTCCTAAGAAACCCAAACCAATTGGACTGAATGATTTTAGACCAGTGCCAACACCTCTGTTGCTATGAAGTGCTTTGAGCGGATTATTTTAATTTATCTGAAAATACAAACCAAAGCTCACATAGACACATCAAAGTTTGCTTACAGAGAGAAAATGGGAGTGGAAGTTGCTGTTACAACTCTCCTGAATGGAATTTACAAACACTTTGAAACACCTGCCTTCAACACTATCCAGACACATATGTTGATAGGTAAACTAACATGGGTGGAAATCTCAATCCTGTTAAGTGGATTCAGGGCTTTTTAACTGGCAGACAACGGCGGGTCACAGTCAGTCAAGAACAATCATGAACACGGGAGTGCCACAAGGATGTGTTTTATCACCACTGTTATTTATTTTGTTACTAATGATTGGGTCAGCCATCATTCCAACTGCTCACTGATTAAGTTTTCAGATGATGCTGCCCTAGTTGGCTTTTTAACAGATAATGAACAGGACTACTAGACTAGTAGTCCAGAATAGTAAGATGCTGGACAAGGTAACTAAAATGTACAGGAAAATTAATGGATCCAATGTTAAAAGCGTCTCCAACCTCACAGAACAGTATACCTTCAATCTGGCCTGAGGATACTGCATGATCTGGAAGTTCTCCCCCCTTCCCTCTGGATGTAGATTTTGAATGCCCCTAACAAAAACCAAACGTGCCATTACATCATTTGTGCAGAGGAGCATTCAGTTACTAAATAGATCACACATAGGAACATAGACATTTAATATTTGGCACTTTATTATGTATTGACAGCGATACTAGGCCATAACATTAAATGTGCTGTATTTATATAGCGCTTTTCCAGTCTTAACAACTGCTCAAAGCGCTTTTACATCTACAGGAAACATTCTCACACGATCATACACTGTAGCCGGGGCTGCCCTACAAGGTGCCACCTGCTCATCAGATAAGCATTCACACACCGATGCGCAGGGGTTCAGTGTCTTGCCCAAGGGCACTTCAACAATGACTGCAGGGGCGGGGAACGAACCACCAACCTTCCGATTGGCAGGCAACAGCTCTACCACTGAGCCACAGCCGCCCCTTACATTAACAACTGCTAATGTAAGTGCTACTGTGTATCTTTCTTGGAGACAAACACATTGATGTCAGAAATGCAATATAACTAGCCAAAATGAAGAAATATGTGGGTTGAAAGGCCCAAGGTCAGCATAAAACAGGACAAAATCAGCACTTAGTGGATCACTGAGGTATGTAGATATGGGTAGGTATGTGCTGTTCCATACACAGTCACTCATGATGATGGAATCGGTCCATTTAAATGGGTGTTTACTGCAGTGTTTGCCTATATTTTCCGTTTGTCATTGTCAGGGAAAATGGCGGCGCAAAACAACACATTTTGCTAAACATTTTAAAACTACCCTACATGGGTGAATAATTATTTTGCAGTAGTAAAATCATGTTCCTGAGTTTCAACTAGTGACAAACACTAAACAAACAAGCACTAATCATTCACTCAATCAACACACTCTAACCACTATTTGTAGCTACATAGCTGGCTTTGTGAAACCGCCACCCGGTAGTTCCTATTATCCTTGACTTGCAGAAAATGTACAACAATAGTGGCATCATAAGGGCAATTCCCTTTTCAAGTTTATTATGTAGAGAATGGATTGTGAGCTTACAGTGGATATAGAAACTGGGATTGAGTGGAGCTGGAAACAGCCCCCCATAGGTCTCCAGTCAGCTTGTTTAAATAGCATGGAGACTGAGCCCATCCATCACCATGGGAATCTAATTTCCACCATGTGTCCAATGCAAATTAACAGCGCTTGCAATCAGGGGGCTGTTGTTTTGCCAACAGTGGCAGAGTAGCAGGAGGAATGTTAGCTCATCCGTCTTAGTTTTGAGTAAACAAAGCGTTGCTAAAATGAGGTGCTCAATTCACATTTGTATGGCCATGCTGGTAACACACTGACTGTTTGCCATGTATTTGTTAGCAGTGTTGTTTTTGGTTATTGTTGATTACAATACTTTCATTGTAAAAGATTAGTGAATACAATACATCACTTATCCAGCTTCTTGTCTTTCTATTGCTAACATTAAAGACAGAGGGTGAATGGGAAGAGAGACACACAAACACACACTTATTCAAAAACAGTTTAAAGTGTGCTGCTGAGGGATCTAGACCAGAGAATTGCAAGACAGCGGTGGCCTGGTTAACACTGAAACCAGAAAGCAGTATAGCTAATGAGACACTTTTTCATCCTCTTTCTTTGTTAAGCACTCACTCACACACACACTCTCTCTCTCTCTCACACACACACACGCAGGGGTGGCTGTGGCGTAGTGGTAGAGCCAATTGGAAGGTTGGTGGTTGGAACCTGGCCCTGCAGTCCCATTTTGAAGTATCCTTGGGCAAGACACTGAACCCTGAATTGCCCCCAATAGTGCGCCATAGGTGTGTAAATGTGTGTGACTTTTTATCTGACAAGACAAGGTGGCACCTTGTACGGAAGCCTCAGTCACAGTGCATAAATGCGTGTGAATGGTGAATGGTTGGTGGATGTGAAAGCGCTTTGAACAGTTGAGACTAGAAACTATTTACATTACATTACACACACAGACGTGTGTATGTGTGGATAAAAGCATAAGATGGTGTTTGGATGGACAACTGGGTTGTGGAGTGAGGGCAAGATAGAGCGTGAGACTTGGTCTTAGGGGATCCAGGGCAGTAAGACAGTGTAAATTTGAACCGGGTGAAGAACAGGGCCAACCTAGCCTGGCGGGAATTGAGTCTCTTGGCGCTCTAGGTTATTTTGATCCGTCCTAACCAGGAAGGGGGTGTTCCAATGCCTCCACTCCTCCAGGACCAGCTCAACAGCCAGCAATTCCCGGTCTCCCACACTGTAATTGCAATCAGTGGGGGTCAGGCGGTGGGAGAAGTTACAGGGAAGGAGTTTGTGGTCAGAGGGAGAGCATTGACGCATCCACCTACACCATGAACTGAAGGGAGGGGTCAGGGTTGTTGAGGATGAGGTTGGAGGTGAACCAGATTTTGAGAAGGAAGAAGGCTGCAGCGGCCTCTGGAGACCGGAAGAACAGGACCAAGGTTGAGGTGAGACGAGTAAGAGGGGACATGTACCCCTGACTGCAGACCCGCAGACACATTGAGGGAAGGGGTTTAACGTTGAGGGGCGGGGTCAAACTTTAACTCCGCCTAGTCTCCAACCGTCCACTACCCAACTCATTTAATACAATGTGGGACTAGAAACCTTAATGGATGTGGCGAAATGCAGCGATTTAAACATAATGAACTTAATCTTTGGTTTTACTAATTATGAAATACAATATTGACACATTTCACAAAACATTAAATACTTCAATAATGCATTAAATGATAAAAAAGTGGAATATTTGAATGTGTATTTATCATAATCAATTGCAACGTGATACTTTCTTAATGTTATCAAAATCAAACTATCATGAGACAATAATATATATCATATATTATATAATGTATATAATATGTGTATATTTATAAATATATATATAATAACACCAATAATTCTGAAAATAAGTTTAATAACATATATACAACCATAATAACAACAACAATAATTAGATTAGAAACTTTATTTATCCCACAGCGGGAAAATTTCCTTGTTACTGCAGCAAAAAAGCAAAACAAACAAACAAGTAAACACACAAGAAAAACAGGTAAACAACAGAAAGTAAAGTGGCGTCAAATGAAGGTATTGTAAAGTGCGGTTGCCATAGTACAAGAATCAATATAGCATTAAACTGAATATGTAATTGCATTATTAAAGCAAAAGTAGGTAGACATAATATAAATTATATTTACCTGTGACCATAAATAATATTGAAAAAGTGAGTACTTGTAATGGAAAAAATATAAATACAGAAAATAAAGATATACAAAGGGCGTTTCTCAATATGTGTTCTTCTATGGACTTGTGTTCTTGTGAAACGTCATGTTTGGTGGCCAAAGTACTGACCCAATACACAAGTTAGCATTTCGCCAAGAACACTTAAAGTCCCCGGATGTGATCTCGACACGCCCATTTTACCGAGGATACATCGGATGGTGACTTGTGTGAACTTGGCCGGGCCGGTATCCCAGCATTCAATTCGGGTGTAAAGCGCGTATGGTTTCGGTACACAGATTGTCACAATTTACGTCAATTAGTATATCAATAAATTCATTTTTGGGATGTTTTAAGACGAGAAATCAGCTGTGTAGATTTTGAATATAGGCAGTTCAACAAAAATTGATGGTGAATTAAAAAAGCCTTCGGAGTTGGAAAGCTCCACAACCCCCGGCGGGCGAGCTTGCTACGCCAGCCGGGAATGACTCTCGCGAGCCGGTCAGTCAGTCAGCTCACAGACCCCTCTGCCCCACATTTAGACAGACCCCTCTGGGCCCACATTTAGACAGACCCCTTTGCCCCACATTTAGACAGACCACTGCAGCAGCAACAATCGAAGAGGAAAGCCAGGTCCACAATTGTAAGATATTTAAAACT
>NC_048423.1:21259157-21264263 GCF_013103735.1 Etheostoma cragini
AACGCTTCGTCTCAAAACTGTCAACAGTGTTTTGTGTGCTTCTGAACTCGCGAGTACAGTCTTCCAGGTACAGCCAGCCAGTACGGTCTCCCCAAGAACACAAGTCCGTTCTTTGCTTACTTGGTATTGAGAAACGCCCAGAGAGTGTGTGGAGTAAATTAAAAAAACAGGAACAGAAACTACACACTATCAGGTAGTGCAGGTGTTGTAGAGTCTGACAGCGGCCGGGATGAAGGACCTGCGGTACCTCTCCTTCTTACACCGGGGGGGGGGGTCTGTTGCTGAAAGAGCTGCTCAGGGACCCCACAGTGTCGTGTACGGGGTGAGAGGTGTTCTCCATGATGGCTGTCACCTTAGCTAACATCCTTCTCTCCCCTACTTCATCTATGGGGTCCAGAGTACAGTCCAGGACAGGGCTCACTCTCCTGATCAGTCTATTGAGTCTGCTCCTGTTGGTATTGAAAGGTAATTAGAAAGTCATCCTTTACTTTTCCATCATACTGTTTTTTTTTTTAAATTTAACAACACATATTGAACAACAAACTAGCAGGCAAACAGTAAAAATGTTAATGAAATATTGTTGTTCACGTCATCTTTTCCTGTTTTTGGCCATCTCCTCTTCAGAGCTATGTGAATCAATGATATCCATGCATTATACAACACGTGTAATATAATTATCATTGAGACAGTTGATGTTAAAACATAATGTGAAGCCTTGATCATTTTATAGACACTTACATCATAGGAAAGTTTTCCAGGAGAACTTTGCACCACCATCTCCGTATTTGGACACTGGAGACAGATCTACAGGCTATCATCCACACGCGCGTCAGTGGCACTAGCACCTGCACAGGTTGCGCTAGCCGCGCTATGCCTGGGGGGGGGCAGAGACAAAGATGTGCTAGGTGTTGTGGATCTGAGCTCTCCTTTATCTCCTGGTTGCAGATGATTCAGAGACCGTCCATGCACACAACAACCGTAACATTGTCCTTCAATGGATATAATTTCCACACTTTCAGATTACTTGGAGCTAGCATAGACAGTTAAAGAAGGGAGCCAGCCATCCAATCCGAACCTCAGCCTGCTCAAATTGTGCAGAAACATTAAAATAGACATAACCAGCTTTTTTAATTGTTTTTGAAAACTAAACAACTATAAAAGTCACACTTACTTTCATTATTTATTGATTAAAAAGGGCTGTCCGAAGCGTGGGTGCATACCGCTAATTTCACTCTGATATTGCGATGAAATGACAGGGTCAAATGCTGGAGAGTGGCCGGGGTTAAACATTGAGGGGCGGGGTTAAACGTTTAACCCCGCCCCTCAACGTGTCTGCGGGTCTGCAGTCAGGGGCTTCTCAGAGGGGAGGCAAGAGAACTGTAGTTGCGAATAAACCGATAATAGAATTTGGCGAAGACCAAAAAACTGAGCTGGGAGTGGGCCAGTCAGCAACATCTTGGATCCTTGCCGTGTCAGCACAAAGCTGCCCGCTCTCAATGACAAAGCCAAGGAATTGAACAAATGGAACATGATCGTTCTGTTACAGACAAGACAAAATAGACCCAAATGCAACTCAGGAAAACATAGTTTATTTCAGAAAAGGTGAAGAAATGGGAGTGAAGGACTGGAGAAGTGAGGAGGCGAAAGTCAGAAACAGGAGCTGTGACTCGAGGGCTTGGGAATGAAGGCAAAGGAGCTCAGTGGTGGCGGGGAAACAGAGAAGTCTGAGGAGGAGGCACTGGAGTACAAAGAGCAGCAATTACGAGACGAGAAGGCTGGAAGTGGGAACAGAGGCAGAATGGAGCTGAGCTGCGACGAGGGGACCAGATGGTGAAGCAAGCTGACAGGATGCAGGAAAACAGTGAAGGTGATAGCTGCAGGGAAACACTGGGTGTTTCCCAATGTCAAGGAAGGATCCTCCAAAGCCAGAACTTGGAGGATGCCACGTCATCAACGTCATTAACGTCCGCCAAAGGACCATTCCAATGTCAAGAATCCTCCGAATTCCTCCAAGGACTCAGTCCTTCATTCAGAAAATTTCCCATAGACAGAGAAGGATGCATATGTGTATCCTTTGCGGTCCCAAATCAGCCACAATCCTATGTGCGGGCCTTTGCCGGCTTGTTTAAAAAAAATAAAAAATAGCGGACCTAAGCGGGAGTTTGAGCGGCATCGCTGACGGTGAAATGATAATTTAAATGTAAGTATCTTTAGTGTGTGCCGTACATTTGTTATCACCGTTAATGTTTTACATCAATGTCAAGCTTAACGCTTTAAAGCTTGTACAAATTGCTATAATAATTAGCTAGATACACCCCGAGCTAACGTTAGCTGACTGAACCTGTCATTAAACATTCAGCTGTTAGCTAGCTAGGTTGCTGTCTATGTTAAGTTTAATGTACGGTGGCATGTTCATCTCTTTTTATATGCCGTTATCGTAAATGCGTAACGTTAGCAGAGATTTAGAAAGTTGGTGTGTTTATCACTGGTTGTATCTGTAGACGGGAGGTAACACTGCACCGTGTTAACTTCACTAGCAACGTTCAACGAAGGCTAACATGTATGAGGACTTTCCCATGTAATAACGGTATGTTATAGCATTCATAACGTACACTTCTTTTTGTCTTTTAACAGCGACTAACGGAGGCGGTCACCAAGGATGCCAAAGCCAACGACCAGCAGGGAGACAGAGGCCAAAGAGAGACGTTGAATACATTATTTGCTATATTAAAGATTGTCTTTCTAACAATAAATGCTTTGAATTAACTGGTTTGTCTATGTCATTAAGTTCTTGGGCATGTGTACATAATATAAACAGTTTTTTCCGTTAAATGTGGAATTATTCTGATGCTGTTGTAACAACTCGTAAGGTTAACATGTTCAAACATTACTATATACTGTACACATAAGTATATTCAACATGAAGGGCGATCAGACACAGCTGCCGATGATGGTGTTGCTTGCAGACTGCAGACAAGGAGAAACTTTTAGGTTAGTCATCCAACCTGTCCTGGTAAGATTACAGTTGTATCACAAGTATATTTAAGAATACAGTTAAAGCCACTGTAGTTTTCTTCATTATGAACGTAACTAACAACTCTTGACCATTAACACACTAACAACTACCTTTACTGTTTTAGCGGATTTATATCAATGGTATGACTTTTCATATGTTTGACACGTGTCGACAGTACTATTTAATCTTTCTTACTTACAGTTTACTGCATGTCATACCTGCCTGTGGTAAATCATTAGCTGGTAGGGTTCACCTTGTAGTTGCTGATCATATTTTGCATTTCTTGACCGGTAAAATAAGCTAATGTTACATGTATGCATTAAACTACAAGCTAATTTTAACAGCTACTTTTCTTTTTTTTTTAAACATGTATACGAGTTATAAAAACAGATAGCATCTGAATATAATTGTTGAATTATAGTTCATAATTGAAGTTTCCTCTGTCACGGACAAACCAGTTAATTTAAAGCATTTATTGTTAGAAAGACAATATTAATATAGCAAATAATGTATTCAACATCTCTCTTTGGCCTCTGCCTCCCTGCTTGTTGTTGGCTTTGGCATCCTTGGTGACCAACTCCGTTAGTCCCTGTTAAAAGACAAAAAGAAGTTTACAGGGCTGCCAACTTTTCCCCAAACCTTGGAGTGAGATTTGGGGGAGCCAACCGATATTTTGCTGCTTACAAAGCAATTTCTTTGGGTCTTAATCCTTTAGGGTTTAAATTGGGATTTGTTATTTTTGTCGGGGATGGGGCTCTCCCTAGGGGGGTCTGGGGGTATGCCCCCCCCAGGAAAATATTTTGAAAAATAAACCATTAAATGGCACTTTCTGGAGAGTTTTTTTTGCAAAAAATTGAGAGATCAAGTCTTACATGATATCTGCAAAACTGTGGGGTTAAGAACCTTTGCATTGTTGTAGTATCAACAGGTTTTAGGGCATTTAGCATTTACATTATTAACTTCTTATGATATAAGAACTGACCCAGACAATGTGCTAAACATAATGAGCCACATGAAGAGACAGCAGCATATGTCAGCAACAGCTGAGAAGATTTGGGTCTGTGGTGAACAGGTCCAGGGGTCCCTGGTGTAGGGACCAGTGACCCAAAGTTAAATTAATGTTGAGTGATCAAATAAGACCACTGAAATTCTAAAGAATGAGAACCACTGATTTACATAAATTCTATTCCTTTAACCTTTGTGCCAAGGTTCAGTAATGTTTGGCCCTCATCTTATGTGCCCCACTTACTGTATTTACTTTTTGGGGAAAATAAAGACTATTTGTTCATTTTATAAAACATCAAATTAATTATTTACAGTTACATTTAGATATGCACAGAGGTTAAAGCTGCACAATAGTGGCCCAACGTTGCAGTATTGTATATATAGTATAGTATAGCTCAGATGTGTTTCATAAGATTTCTGCTCATGTTTACAATTTTGTGCATATCCAAAATATAACTCCTCCCATCTGTTGTCCGAGATTTGTTGTAATATAGTCTGCTATGCATGTCATTGCTCCGCCGATTTGGTAGTAGCTCACTCAGACCGTCTGACAGACACAGAGGCCCATTTGGGTCTCTGACTGAGTTTAGAAGAGGCTGTTCGCCGCTCTTTATTGGAGGTCTACGCACGGATGCAACGCGTCCCAGCCCACAGCAGAGCGGGTCCACTAAAATGAACTGAAGCTGCTACACTACCAGCCGCGCTGCTCACCTCTATCTTTACAGAGAGAGAGGACACGAAGCGACGGACGGGTCTGTGATACTCAGAGCACATACCTGAAGCCGGGGAAGTGCACCTGGGATGGCTCGTGAAAAAAAGGTTCTCATTTTGCGACAATTTGAAAATTCAAATTCCACAGACAGCTCTTGAACCCCTCACAATCTCTGAAAGTACAACTAGTCGATCACGAGTGGCTCAACAGGTAGATCTATGGATAAACTCATCTTTCAGAAATTTGACCGACCGGGTTGACACTTCAGCGTGAGAAATCGGGGCTGTGGCGTGTGAGTATGGAGTAAGAACACTATCAAAAAGATGTATGCGTAACTTTATGTATTCATATTCGTATTTTTAAATTCATATTC
>NC_048423.1:21264363-21270734 GCF_013103735.1 Etheostoma cragini
AACACATATGTATGAAAACCTAATTTTGCATGCCTATGTAATTTACACACAAATGTATAAAAATACGAATATGAATGTTAAAATATGAATACATAAAGTTACGCATACATCTTTTTGATAGTGTTCTTACTCCATATGTGAGTGTGTGAAACCAGTCAAATGCGTGTGTCTCACGGCCAATGCGTGAGAGTTGGCAGCCCTGAGAACATTAACGGTGATAACAAATGTACGGCACAAACTAAAGATACTTAGACCTACATCTAAATTATTATTTCACCGTCAGCAATGCCACTCGAACACCCGCTTTTGTCCGCTATATATATATATTTTTTTAAACGAGCCAGCAAAGGCCCGCGCATGGGATTGTGGCTGATTTGGGACTGCGAAGGATGCATCCTTCTCTGTCTATGGGAAATTTTCTGAATGAAGGACTGAGTCCATGGAGGAATTCGGAGGATCCTCGAAATTGGAACGGACCTTCGATGGACGTCGATGACGTAGCGTCCTCATCCTGGTTTTGGATGATCCTTCCAGGACATTAAGAAACGGCTGCTAATTCATCTTCTCCATCACAACAGCATAATTTAACAGCACAGTTAACACTTCCACAACCATTTCAATCAGTGTTTTGAAATGCGGCAAAAAAATTAAATGACGCCAGCCCGCAATGATGTACACTTGATAGCCTGTTCCATTGTACATGTTCCCCAAATGCTAAGGAGGACTCTGACCTGCTCCTGAAGGATCCTTACTTGGAAGGACTAGTCCTACCAAGGAAGGATCCGTACTTGGAAGAAGTCCTACCAAGGAAGGACCCTTGACATTGAGAAACAGGGACAGAGAAAAGGGTGAGACAACAAAGAATTGACAAAGGTAAGTATAGGATTTTACTGTGAGCTTGTGGCTGAAACAACAATCAAGTGATGATGTTGAGTAGATCTGAGGTTTAAATACTGGGCTTGATCATAGCCGATGACTGGCAGGTGTATACGGTGGGAGAAGTGATGGTGGAATAACGAGCAGGTGTGCGAAGTCAGATGGCTGTGGCAGGCAGGAGGGGAAGGGGGAAAACAAGGTGTTAGGTTCGAGGACTTGAGTGGAAAAAATGACTCACGGTCACAAGACTTGGTTTTCTTTGCCACAGGGGAATAAAGCTGAAAAACATTCAGCAGTCTTCCAAAATTGTAATTCCCTGCTCAGCCGTTTTATTGAGTTGGTGTATACAGAAAGCTTATATATATAATTGGTGTAGTATATAGTTGTTTATCATAAATGTGGACTTAAACATCATTGTTTTACATAAAAGTGGGTTAGTACATCATATTATCTGCTATACTATGTGTTAAAGAGAAACTGGGTGTATTGGGCAAGATTAAGGTTACCACAGTTCACTGAAGTTTTAATAAAGAAACAATAGCTCATTCACAAAGTCACAGCTGCAAATTAATCTTATCTTACCCTACTGGCCAGACCCAGGAGTGTCCGGCTCTCCTCGTCTCAGTGTTCTTCTTCATTTCTCAAGGTTTCAAAATATTCACATGCTAACTTTTAAACAATAATACTTGTTCAGTTTTCATACACTATGACTTTGTTCAGTCTCCACACAAGGAGACACAGAGGCCAACAGAAAAACTGACAGGAGAGCATCATGAAAAACAAAATAGAAAATAAAACAGAAACTCGCAGCCATCCGACCCCGACCAGCACACGGACATTACCATGGTATTACTTCCATAAATGAGCTACCATAAGCGCAAGGCAGTTAGAAATTAACTGTATTAACTTCAGCAATTTTAACATCAATTTAAACTCTTGACAAATATCAACATAAAACCATTATCTCACCAGTAGCATCCCTGGAAATGCCCAGCCAATGAAGTCCTTCCCCACTTCACCATCTATTTCCAACATCAGTTCACAACATGTCTTCACAGTCTCTCACTAAATGTGCTTTAAGATGACTCTGCACTTCCTGATTTCTGGCATGAGGACTGTAAAGTCTCAACTTTCTAAACTTTCTAAAAATCTATTTTTCTCTAAACAAAAGTCTTTATCCATTTGCGTCATAATAGCACAATATCATTCATCACTCAGTGCACCTGTGTAATGCTTCATGTAAATTTCATTACTGTAAAGGAGCAGTGTGTAGGATTTAGTGGTATCTACCGGTGAGATGCAGGTTGGATCACTCAATACCCTTCCCTCACCACTCCCTTTGCAAACAAAGTGCTACGGTACTTCTGGGCCTAAAAATTGAAGTGCATTCTATGTCATTTTCAGCAGAGGGTGACTCCAAAAAGATGTCAGTTTCTACAAAAGTCTGTGAGTCATGAGTTTACGGCCTCAATCGCTAGTTTCATGTCTTCTTCAATACAGCATGATGTTCACTTTTTAATTTATTGTTCGATTCCATTTAAAAATAGACAATAAAGCAGGGAAGGAGGCTTAGAAATGCGCATCCAAGCACTGTGTACACACTGTGTTTCTGGATGATGTCCATGTGACCCTTTGAAACCCTTTGACCCTTTTGACCCTCACTTTGACGAAAAAAGTGTTTGCCTTTTACACTTTCTTTTTCAACTTGTATTTCTGGGTGGGAGATATAGTTAATGCTGTGCAAGATGCTGTGTTGTAAACATAGACAGTAAATACTGCGGTGCCCCCCCCCCGTGCATAATGCTTCATGATGGCACTGCAGGAGGACTAACCCAAATGGAAGAATCAGGAGAGGAAGAGACTTCTGGGACCTTGATGATGACTGGCTGATATGATGCTTTAAATTCCCTAAAGCTGTGCTCTTGGATCTATGCACTAAATTGGGTCCAGTAGAGAGGGCAACGCCAGCCCTGTCCAAATACATGTAAATGTGCTGTATTTATATAGCGCTTTTCCAGTCTTAACAACTGCTCAAAGCGCTTTTACATCTACAGGAAACATTCACCATTCACACACTGTGGCTGGGGCTGCCGTACAAGGTGGCACCTGCTCATCAAATAAACATTCACACTCCGATGCGCAGCACTGGGGGCAACTCGGGGTTCAGTGTCTTGCCCAAGGACACTTCGAAAATGACTGCAGGGGCGGGGATCGAACCACCAACCTTCCGATTGGCAGGCAATTGCTCTACCACTGAGCCACAGGGTACATGTCCTTGTCACTCTGGGGGAAACTGGCTGTTTACAGCTAAGTGTTTTATATAAATATTAAAATATTTAAATTTATCACTAAGACTGTTTGGACATGATGTAGTTCAGGTTAAATCTTATTATGTACCTGTACGACTGATATGTAATGAAGCTTTCCCCGAGTGCTGTAGTGCTTGTGTCAGGTTTTCCTACACTGTGCATGAAAGTATAATTGGATTTGCAGCAACTCCTGAGCATCTGAGAGTTTCTTTTGCTTTCCAACAATCGTCATAATTTGGCGTCACAAATCACAAATGTAAAACTGCCAGGGTCATTAACGTACTTATCAGCATTCATGTGGGACTTTGCATTAACTATTTATGGTTAAAAAGGAATTTAAGGTGATTATGCACTAATAAAAACAAAAATATTATATTTAACATTCCATTTCAGTCAATAGAGCACCCTACATCATACACACTGCTCCTTTAAAAGTACAGGGCTTGTGCTGATTACCCTTTATTCTACTGACGAATTGAAAATATATCAAATGAGAATGTGTGTTTTACTGTTTTGGTAGCAGAGACTTCAGCTTGTCAGAGCAAATTTCTGATACAAAATTACAAACTGCTGTTGCTCACACTCAACAACCCTTGCGCACGCGCACACACACACACACACACACACACACACACACACACACACACACACACACACACACACACACACACACACACACACACTCACTAAACACCCCAAAGCCCTAAACTGAGAAGCTGTCCTGCATAATGACTCACTGCTCCCTCTGAAGACATGATAAGGGACAGAAGCACGCCATGTAACTTATTGTATAATGCAATGTGATGTCACTATTTAGCATACTATCCTACAAAATGAAATGGCACTTCAAATCATAAGTTTCATTGAGTTGTCTTTTTGAAGATCCTTCATACAAAGCATGCATATTTCTCAGTTTCTTTGTTACAACTAAGAAGTGGTTAGAAAAAGGAACCACCAACAAAAAGAGAGTGAATAGCAATTGTAAATTGTTGGACAAGCTGAATCTGCTTCTTAACACTTTGTTTTATGTAATATATGTCAGAAGTATTGGTTAAAATGTGTTAAACGTGAGTAGAAATCTTGCATGGAAAGAAAAGAAATAGTTTATTTACCAATGTATTATTTTTCTTATTTAAAAACATGTATTTCTATGTATTAGACTAAATGTGGTATGTGGAATGGATAAAGTATGTTGTATTGTGAGCTCCTTTTCCCAATTTACTCTGTGATTGGTCTGCTTGGGTTAACATTGGACTTCCAGGCATGTTCCCTAGAAACTTGCCATAAAGAATACTCTTGGTTATCTGTTTGGACTGGATGGACTGAGACTAATACTGACTCTATATGAACTTCATCTCTTCTGTGCTGTCATGCAGAGGCTTACTTGGTCTCTTTACTCTTTCCTCAAAATTTAACTATCAAGGGTAAGTTATTTTGATATTTTTCTTCCCTCTACTTTATTACCCTCAGTGACTTGACTGTTCTCTTCTGTTTATTATGTGCTTACCCAATAACGGGGGTCGGCAACCCGCAGCTCTAGAGCCGCATGCTCTTTAGCCGCATGCTCTTTAGCAACGCCCTAGTGGCTCCCTGAAGCTTTTCGCAAATGTTTGAAAATGGAAATAGATGGGGGAGAGAAATGTATATTTTTTGTTTTAATATGGTTTCTGTAGGAAAACAAACATGACACAAACATTAGTAACGTTTTTCAATGCTGTATAAATGTGTAGAATAAATATTAAATTTCAACATTTCTGTCAACGAAGATTTACGTCATAGCCTGCGACACACGTTTCTATCAGTAAGGCGGGATGCCAGGCAGGTGGCTGTTGTAAACAAACCGGCGGCTGTGTGATGGGCCATGGATCCCAAAGGGAAAAAGAGAAAAATAACTGAGGAGAACAGAGGATTTAACATTTCTTAGACCGAATCATATGCATTCATTGCCATTGCGGAAGGATTGACTGAATGTTTGCTCAGTAGCGAGAAGTTGTCAAATAGCAAAAAGAGCAATGTGGAAAGACATTTTCAGGAAAGGCATGCTACATTCGCAGCCGAGTACCCAGTTGGGAGTGAGATATTCTTAAACATGAACTACATCAAATCAAAATATTGCACCCGCCTCTTGAGCTTGATGTCCTGCGTCAAGATTAAAGTTACATCTTACATGCCCGATGTTAAGAAGCTGACCAGTGATGTCCGAAAACACAATCCTGTCATAGGCACATTTTTAGTAACAAAGTGGCTGTTTTTATAAAGTGATATTGGATTTTTGTCAGTTTATATTTTGAATAACACTTAGGGATATTATTGTGTTTTGTTGCTCAGGTCCGAGCATAGCTGCGTTGGTTGCATGTCAAAAGAGAAGAGGATGCGGCTTCGTTTTACTCTTGCACTGACTTGCTTGGCATTTGCACGGACGTCAAACTTGAACTGTATTAATTTGATTTTATATACTTTACCTTTTCAAAAGCTGATGTTTTATTTTTTTAAATGTAGGCTGTGTTTCATTGCACTCCGTTGCCCAGATAAGGGGCACGTTATGCACGTTCCGTTTTGTTGTTGTTTTTTCGAATCCTCAAACTAAAAATGACATCAAAAATCTTATTTCTTTATTGCATTTCTTTAAATTCATCAAAGTCATTAATATTGTAATAAAGTTAAACTTGAGGCGGCATCGCGCAACAGAGTAGTCACGTGGTGCGTCATTTTCTATAGGATGCACTGCGGGAAAAATAAACATTTAATCATGAAGGCTCATTATGTATTTGTAGTTAACTTAGTCATTTCGATAGTAGGCTAATATAGCTACTATAGATACATACAGCATGTGTTGCCTTCAATATAAGGCTTCTATAAGGCTTTTATTTTTATGCAGCTCCAACATTTTTGTTTTCTGTTTTTTTGGTCCAATATGGCTCTTTAAACATTTTGGGTTGCCGACCCCTGCCCTATAACTTAATAATAAAGTAAATGAAAAAAACACAAAATAAACAGTTGTTCGTTGATTTTGTGAGTGCTTGCAGCAAAGCACCTGCAGTGACTCCTGGGAAAAGGTGTTCTGGATTAGTCCTGGATCATGGATTAGTGGAGCCCAGTGGAAAGGAGAGTTTAAGGCTGAATCCCATTTCCCCGTCTTACCCCTACCCCTTGGCCCTTACCCCTACCCCTTGGCCCTTGAAACCA
>NC_048423.1:21270834-21284702 GCF_013103735.1 Etheostoma cragini
ATTGGGACAGAACTAGGTCCCGCGTGAACGCGCAAAAGCTAGGCGAAGGGGTAAGGGGAAGGATTGGGATTCAGCCTAAGTCTGTTATCGTCGTGCAAGTTCAAATTAGCCAGCAGTTATTCAAGGCTCAGCTGACAATAATGTAAGAACAAGGAGTGTGTGCATGCCAGTGATTTAAGAGACTAATGTGCATAGGATGTATGCCTTCATTTAGCTTGACTATCTGCCTCACTGCCCATTGTTCACTAATGACTGCCCATTCAGAACAATGAGAGAAAGAAGAAACAAGGTGCCACCTGCTCATCAGATAAACATTCACACACATTCACACTCCGATGCGCAGCACCGGGGGCAACTCGGGGTTCAGTGTCTTGCCCAAGGACACTTCGACAATGACTGCAGGAGCGGGGATCGAACCACCAACCTTACGATTGGCAGGCAACCGCTCTACCAATGCCACAGCCGCCCCTAGTACATTCCCTAGTACATTCCCCTTTAACTGTACAAACCAAAGGCTGATGGTATGTGCCGGCACCTCGACTCACATTTATGCAGGAGTGCACCATAGTTGGAGATTGCGGTGCACATGGTGATGTTGGCTCCTCTCTGGCCCGGCACGGTAACTGTGGCCCTTTTGCCAATTATGTTTATCCCACGGCGACGCCTTTTCGCTAAGTTGAAGCCAGCCTCGTCAACATAGATAATTTCATGTGGGACTTGATTGGCCTCCAACTCCATGACTCTCTGAAAGTAATTAGACACACTGTATGTAACTGCTGTGCTGTACTGTACATCTACTGTATGCCCTAATGCACTCCAGGTTTATAGAGTAGTTTACTGCAAAATGCACTGTGAATAGTAAAGTAACAACTGTATTGCATAACCTTACCTGGACGTATTGGTGACGGAGTTCTTTGATGCACTTACTTTGTATAGTTGTTTCATTTGGACTCTGTCAGAGAAGTGGATGTTATGCTGATTGCTGCAATGTTCCCAAAGACAAGGTTGTCCTCTACAACTCTGGACCTAATGTCCAGGCATAAAGTCACTCTAATACTGTAAATGGTAATTTTACACCCTGCTGACAATAGATGCAACTGTGCCCCGGCTGATATTTGGCTGTACTCGTTCACTAGCCTCTCTGTATAATAGCCCGTGGTTTATGAAATGGTCAATGATAGTAGCTCTTATTTGATCAGTTACTCTAGCTCTGGTCCTTCTTTGAGCGCCACCACGCATTCTAATTCCTCTCCCTTTTCCTGGTACTTGTCTTCCTTGCCCTCGTGCAGGCATTTCTTTTTTTCTTTCTTTCTCTCTTTTTGTTGCTCTAAATTGTTCCTTTTCCAGCCAAGACCAGCCCAAAAAATCCTCTTTTTAGAACAGATGATCATGTCATTGAAAGAACCTCAACACCTGAGGGTGCTTCCTAGATGGGAATCAGCTGTGATTTCAACAATTGCATTACTTCAATAAGTTGTTTCTCATTAGCAATGGAATAGAATACAGGGAATATATTTGTTTTTCAATTCACAATATGAATAGTTGTTAATAGTATAGCTTACACATGCGGATGTAGTGCTAACTGTCTTAAGAGTTTTGAAAAATTGTTAAAAGTATTGAAAAATCTGTCATAGCAATTGTAAAAAACTGTGATGGTAGCTACGACCCATGTACTAAGACTGAGTTTGACTCCAACCAATGGCCACATGTTGTGTTCTTTCTTCTCCCCTTTCCTGTGAGTCTTAAGATGTACTGTCAAATAAGCCTAAAAGGCCAAACAATAATCTTACATGTAAGACAAAAATAGATTTTAATTTAAAAGAAATGTTCAGCTGAACCATCAATTAATGCTGTGGTGTGTGTGTGTATGTGGGCTTACAATCATTTATTTCAAAAATGTACAATAAACCCTTTGGCTTTGCCCTGTGAGGAAGCAAATCATGTTGTAGGTGATTTGTTCATCAGTATTTCACTCCTTCCAACTTTGGAGTTTAAGCTTAAACTTTGGTAGGCCAAAACCTTCTATGTTAGCTTTAAGGCAGTTCTGCAGGTTTCCTGTCCCAGTTTAAACAGAGCCACACTCTCCTGTCTGACCTCTCAACTCTTTCAGTGACTAAGAAGGACACAGAGTGCATGAAAATCATGAAATATTTGGAAAAAGTTGTTGTAAAAAAAGGACAGAGACAGGCAGACGAGCAGACAGGGTGACTCACCAGCACAGCCAGGCATGGAGGAACTGGGACAGACATGTACACTGGCATACTAACAAAGACACCGAGTGCCCAACACTGCTGCATTGCAGACTGAAGCTACAAGAACTGTACACTTAATGTGTAATATGAGAGGGAAAAGTGAGAGCTTGTATATGCTTGAGAGAGGCAGAGAGAAAGAGAGAGTAATGGGTAAACTGGAAAGCAGTGTGTGCGTGCGTGGTATGAGAGAGAGAGAGAGAGAGAGAGAGAAAAAAAGAGATTGAGGGCTGCGTGGGTTGCTTATATTCAAATTAGTTTGATCCTTTGCCATCACAGCTAATAAATAATAGGGGACCATTTCTTCTGGCTGCCAGCCAGCAATCTGTTCACTGTTCAGAACACACACACATACACTAATGCTATAATTGAATAAAACAAAAACAGAATGCCTGTTCTGCATACCACGCAAACACACATCAAGTTATTGATGGAGCAGCAGTGTGTGCACTACAAGCAAAGTGTGCTGCCACAGAGCAGTGAGAGCAACCATCTTAAACAAGTTATACAAGTTATTAAATGGCAGCTTTTGGCTCCTTAATTGATCATGTTTTAATGGAGCTGTTGATAGAGAACTGCCACACTAGACTGGAACCATCCCCAGAAAAGATTTGTACGACTTTATTTGATGTGAATGTGTGTTATCTACCTCAAACGTTTTTCAGAATTGAATATGCCAGCAAAGACTCCATCCAGATACCAAACTCATGTTCATGTACAGCTAATTATAAGCAAATATTTTTTGGTAAAAAAACAAAACATCATGCTGCCCAGATTGTTAAGGGGAGGTGAGGACAGGACCCAAATGCAGCAAAGAGACAGCAGGCAGGAGCAGGCGTACAGCAGTTTATTTTAACACAGTTCAGTTCAGCGGAAGAGCCCTGAGAGCTAGAGGCCCTGGCCATATCCGGGAACCTCAGGGAAAAACAAAAAGATCCAACACAGGTCTGGAGACACAAAAACAAGGGAGCAGCAAAAGGAAAAGCAAGGGAAAAGGTATCACAGGGGAACAGCGACAACTCACGGACGGAACGCTGGAGATTGGCAGGAACTTACACACGGCGACACAACATAAGAATCTGCCAAGAGACAAAGCGAACACTGGGGTTAAATACAAGAGGTAATGAGGTAACGGGGAACAGGTGAGACATCAGGTGAATCACATTAGGATGGGGCTGGACAATCAGACAGGCAAAAGTAAAGCTAGACAAGACTAGACAAGACAGGAAACCATACTACCAAAATAAACTATAAATAAAATCTTTTCAATGGCAAGTAGAGATTCAAAGCCCTTCCAGATGGTTCTCTGGACAAGACTAAAGTTATTTGCATGTACTGTCGAATTGATTTGCCACCAAAGTGTGTGGAGTCTTAAATACCACTTGAGCATTAAAAACTTAAAAATGTACCTTTTAAAGTACAGTTAGATCAGATAAAAACACCATGCAATGTAGTTTAAAGCTCTGGGAAAGATAGTAAGTGGACATTAAGTTAAGATTATTTTGTGAAAACAGACAAAGTCAGGCGTGGTATTTTCCCCTTCCTTCCGTCTTTATGCTAAGCTAGGCTTACCAAGTCTTGTCTTGAGCTCCAAATTTCATACATAGACATATTTATATCAAGCTTCTAATCTCAGTCTCAGAGAGTAAGCAAGATATTTCCCAAAGTGATGAAATATTCCTTTGAGAATAATTTTCCACATTCCTACTACATTACTACAACCTACAGCCAGTCTGTGATGTATCCAAAAAAAAAAACATACAAGGAATATTTTTGTTGTGGTCTGCTATCCTCCCCCAACCGTTGGCCTACTTTTCCTCTGTTTTGCTGTGTCTATCAGGCTGGCTGTGAGGGCGTTCCTGCCTAGGGGGCGTGGCTACCATCACCTGTTCCATCATCCGCTCAGCTGTTTCCCATCATCTCATCAACTCCTGCCATTCTTAAGCCCGGGCTAACCACCTCGTCGGCGCCAGATTGTTACTTACCCATTCGTGGTAACTTGGCTCTCAGTTTCCGGTATCGTATACACTCCAGTATTTACTCTTGTGTTTTTTTCATGTTTCTCATGTTCAACGTGTCCTCTGCCTCTCCGCACAGATTCCACCGAGCTACCTTACACCATCCCTCCGACCTGTCACCTGTTCTGTTGGACTTGCCACTACAATCATTAAAACCACTTTTCCGTTATCCTGCCGTTGTATCTTTGTGTTCTTGGTCTCACTATACACAACAATTTTAGGCAAAGGAGTAAATTTTACATAAAGACACTTTATTAGTTTATACATATACATCTCTGGTTATAATAATTACATACAGTATATAATATCAAGAAGTCAAAAATAATAATTATTATATAAAACTAAGCAGATATACTACTCTTGACTTTTAAAAACATAATGTCTTTGATAAGGTATTATAGTTCTAGTCTTGTCTCATCTGTCTTGGGTGAAGAGGTTATGCAGTATGGATTCCTAATAAATGTATATGTATGCATGTCCGTATGTGTGCGTATATAACAGTTTTTTACGATTGCTATGACAACAATTTTCCTAACCTCTTAACGCACCGACAAACCTACAACACACAACTGGCAAAACGGTTAACTTTATGCTCAAAATCACACATTGTAAACTAAACTCCAACACTCATTTTCAAAATACAATAATGTACTGACATAATGCACTGTGTCTACCAAAACAATGCAATGCATGTCAATTAAATATTTCTTCCAAAACACAAGCACAAGTTCTCTTCCAACAGGAACATTTAGTCAGTCATAGCCCAATGTCATAAAAACACTAATATCAGGTAGAATTACAGAAACTGCATATATTTTATGTGTCAAGTCTGCCCTTATACAATAGATATTAGTATCTTGTATTGATCATAGATCGTGTTTTACACTGCAATTTATCTTGAAGCCTCTATACATTTTTGTTGGGTTTAGTAATACATGCATTCTGTTTCTTTTGCTGCAGAAATTGAATACAAAAACGAATGACCCATCTCAGAGTAGCTTTGTAGAATGTACGGTTTATTAAAACAGGAGACAGATATGTCATGGTACTCGTCTTCCTCTCCTTCATGCAGGAATTTTTTACTTTCTTTCTTACAACACTCACTTGCTGTAAGATATAAAGAAAACTGTAAAAACATATGGTCATGCGATTGAAAGAACCTCAACCCCTGAGTGTTTCCTAAAAGGGAATCAGCTGTGAATAATCAATTTGCAGAGCTTCAATCAGCTGTCTCATTAACAGTAAAAATTCAGGGAATAAATTTGGGTTTTAATTTACATTTTAAACAGCTGTTTACTTTGACTTTAGCCTAAGATAGGTTTGGAACATGGTGTTATCTGTTCTGACATGCAGTGTGAAAGCACTCGGAAAATTTCTTAGTAAAAATCCATTGTTTTGGTCTTGGTTGAGCTTGTGTGTAAAAGTAGTTCAAGCATGTGTTAACTGTGTTAACACAAATTTGTGTTAAAGTTGTCATAGCAATTGTAAAAAACTGTATTGTGAACTGTATTTCACCAAGTAAAATGTCACATTTTTCGCACATCCAGTTTTATTAGGACAACACATCTTGATCATTTCATCTGGTTGTGAAAATCCTGAAAATACTGGCATAAAATATAATTGAAAATGCTTTAACAAAATAGTAAACATTCTGGAATAAATCACCTCTTGTATTTTGGTGAGGACAGACATCCTGGAATGCTAATCCTGCTGAAACCAAGCTTCCTGTCACAAAACATATGGGCCAAGTTGGATCTCTAATGGATGATTTTAAACATTCCCGACACAAACTGCAAGTTCTGTTTTGCTAAGTCAGTAAGCCATTTCTTGTCAAATTCTGACTTTGGATTTGGTGCATCTGTGCTTTCAGTGAAATATGTTGAAGCAAAGCATAAAACAAAGTTTAAAATAGGTGTGTATGTAGGAGAATTTATTCATTAAATCACCAAAAGCTCCACTAACCCACACACTATAAATATAGCTTACTCCTACTACTTAGGAACCTAATAGCACAAGACCTATGAGCACATTTATGGGTTACCTCAAGGTAGGGATAAGTGCTTAATATCTACATTGAAATTGTAATACTAAAGAGTTCAAAATGAAATATACCAAATTCTTGATTTTTTTGTGCAAATTAAGTAGTTGTCAATGTCATCAATGTTCTGTAGCAAGTAAAGTTTTAAAGGATGATTGCTGGTGTGTCTATGTCGTTTTAGCGGCTCTTTGAGAGGATAGCAGAGCCGGTGTGTGTGTGTGTTTGTGTGCGTGTGTGTGCATGTGTGTATGATAGAGCAAGAGAGACCGGAATGGGGATTGGCTTCGGAGCAACTAGCATTAGAGATGGAAAAAAACATTGTGTCCGCTTTCTGACCACGGCCGGGAAATCTTTAGCAGAAAAAGTTAACCTTCAATTTTATGTTGTTCACGAAGGAGTACACAGAAATGAGTAGGAGTAAATGCTACCAGGCCATGGCTAAGTTGACCAATCACATTTATGGGAAGATGCACGTCAAGCTATGGCGTAGGGTCCAAATCCCTGGTACGGATGTGTCCACATTAATCAGGCTTAAGCCAGCAGCTAATGTCAATGGTAGCTAGTAAATTATTCAAATCAATTCTTTGAATTAACAAAAACATAAATCTTAACTACAGTCGGGTTCTTATGCTCTCTGCATGTGTGTGTAAATTTACACACAGACTGATGCCTTTATTGAAGTAAAAAGAGCACTATGTATCATATGTGATGTGTAAAAAATTGTTTGTTGTTGTTCATAAAACACTAGCAACGACACATAGTTAGCTCAATAGTAATCAAGTGAAAATAAAAATAAGTAAATGAAAATATTGCATGATTTATGCAGTTTTTATTTTAGGCTTTGAAGCATTCAAATCTAGAGAAACTCAAAATAGTGTTGCTGGATATCCAGTGTTCCTGATCTATTGCTACACCTTCATATCTCCTTAACGTGCAGTGATAAAATGGTGCACAAGGCATGTTGTCTGTGTCTAAATAACTGGGAGTGTGGAAAATGACAAGCAAACAAACACAGGCCCATATATGTGACTGAATATATATGACAAGGTTGAGAATACTCTAACACTGTCGGTATAGGAACAGGCCTTGACACTAAAGCTGAACAAGGAGCATAAGATAACCAAACCTTTTCTTCTCCCATAAATAACAACATATTTAAATTCCCCCCACACATTCTCTATGTGTTTTCTTTGTAACCCATTTGTAACTATTTGGGTATATGCTTAATAACTACAAGGAATAACAATTTCACACAGACCGCAAACTTCCAAATTAGACAAATGGAAAATTTGCTTCTTGGTTAGCTTATTTTCATCAAAAGGAGGTAAATATTAGCTGTGCTGGTAACTGCTGTGTTGTAATTCCAACCAAACTATACAGTATGCTCAAAGAAAACAAGTGTTTGTTTGATTGAGGTATTTAAAGTATAACTGGTCTTTATTACAACCTGTCTTTTAGTGTCAAAGTTTTCACCATGATTACATTGCACTCATAAAAATGTAAAAATGTAAGGCTGTAAGTAGCTATTATTATCATTATTTTTTATTCTGCCCATTATTTATCTATCTTGTGATTATGTAACCAATAATTATTTGATACATGAAATGTAAAAGAAAATGTAAAGAAAAACTACCATCACTTTCTCTAACCAAAATGAAAAACCAAACACATGAAGTTTACAATTATAATAAATTAAATTAAACTATTGAAAAATGACTAAAACTATTTAATGATTATCGAAATAGTTATATGTTTTTCTGTTGATTGACTAATCCCTTAACCAACTAATTGATTCAGCTCTAATCAAGTTAATTGCTGGGATCTGGGAAAGGGCTAAAATGTCTGATTGGGGAAAAAAACATGAGTGCTTAGTCAGGTTTGCTGTTTCTTTTTTATCCATGATCTGCTAACAAGAGGTGCCAAATATGACCATGATGTTGTGTAGGCTAATTTTACTCAGCACTTAATGAATTATGTCCCCCTGGTTACAGCTACCTAGAAAGACCCTGCAGCACTGGTTGTGGTGCTGTCATACACCGACAGAACTTGGAGCTGACCCCCCTTCCCCTGCCTACACTGTCCTCATTTGAATGCTTAGCATTTAAATGTAAACCCCCCTTCCCCATGGCAATGTTCCTCATCTACCGTCCCCCCAAACCCATCTTCATCTCAGACATACACAACCTTCCCACAACACTCTGCATAACTTCTGCCAACATTATTATACTTGGAAATATTAATATCCATGTAGACAAGCCCTCCTGTCACTTTGCAGCTGAGTTTCTGCAACTACTGGAAACTACCTCCAACAACATGTCGATGTCCCCACACACTCTATGGGGCCCACACTGGACTTGGTCATTTCCAACTCCGCTCCCATTGACAACCTTCTGGCGTATGATCTGGGTGTCTTTGACCTCAAGGCCATCTTAATGGAGCTGTCACTCATTTCCACACACACCAAAGACAAGGGTCAAATCTGCTATAGGGACCTGAAAAAGATCAACCCGAACACCTTGACCATTAATCTATAACATCTCTCCTCTGCTGATTTCTCCTCAGTCACTGAGTTGGTTGACTTCTACAATCAATCTCTGATCAGTCTCCTACATCTCCACACCCCTGTCATAACTAGAACTGTCAGCTTCTTACACTCAGCCCCCTGGTACACCTACGCAAATGAAAACAGCTGGGCCTGTCCTTGAGTGGTGCCTCAAGGCCTAAGAACTTACTAGGCAGGCTTACAGAGAACATCAGAAGTCCTATGCATGGTCCTTGAGCGATGCACGTTCACACTTCTATTCCAAGATTATCAACAAAAGGCCTGGCAACTCCAACCAACTTTTCTCTACCTGACATCCTTAAACCACAAACTCACTCTCATTCAGAAGCCACAGAAGAGAGGTGCTACCGTGCTGTCCATGAGTGGTTCTCATCCTACCTCACCGGGAGAACTGAGCATGTCGCCTTGGGAGAGGCTAAATCCTTTACGCACAACGTTACACTGAGCCTTGGTGAGCCAGTGCTCAGCCCTGTTTATCCTCTACATGTTCCCCCTTAGCCATGTCATGATCCGGCGGGGAAATTCATTCCACTGCTATGCTGATGACACTAAACTACACCTCAGGACAAACCCAACAACTTCTGCTGCCGTGCTATAATCCACTCTGACCACCTGCCTGGAGGAGGTAAAGGCGTGGTTGAAGCAAAACTTTCTGCAGCTAAACAGTTCCAAGAATGAAGCCATTTTAGTTGGCACTCCACACCAGGTTTGGTCATCTGACATTACCAGCACCACCTTCTGTGGCCAAAATATTCCACCATCAACATCATCCACTAACCTGGGTGATAAAATGGACTCGCATCTGACCTTTGAGGCTCACATCAAACATTTCTGCAAGATCTTCTTCTTCCACCTCAGGAACATTGCCAAACTCCGTCCCACACTCTGTCCTGCAGACGCGGAAAAGCTTGTCCATGCTTTTGTCTCTTCCAGGCTGGATTACAAAAATGCGCTCCTCACCGGGATCCCTGAGAAAAGCCTTCGGAAGTTGCAGTATATCCAGAACAGCACTGCTTGGATCCTGTTGAGGGTGCGCAAATATGACCACATCACCCCCATTCCCAAATCACTCCACTGGCTTCCTGTCTCACTTAGGATTGAGTAAAAGGTCTCCCTCCTTACCCACCAGTGCCTCCATGGTGAAGCCCCCCTCCCTACCTCAAGGAACTCCGCACCCCACAGACCTCAACACGTACCTTCCGATCTGCCTCAGCGTATCTCCTAAAACTCCCCAGGACGATGCACCGCACAATGGGAGATCGGGCTTTCTGCTCAGCTGCCCCCAGACTTTGGAATGCTCTCCCTGACCACCAGTGGACACCACAGACTGTGGATGCTTTTATACGTGGCCTCACAACCCACCTTTTTAGGAACCTTTTTGCTCTTTTCCTTATTGTTTTTGTTTATTTTATTTCATTATTTTTGGCACTTACTTGTTTTATCATGTAGCACTCCGGGTAAATAACAAGTGCATTACAAATTAAATGTATTATTATTATTATTATTATTATTATTATTATTATTATTATTATTATTATTATTATTATTATTATTGTTATCATTATTATTATAGCAGCAGTCAATAGGGTGCATTCATGAATGACTATGTAGAATACATACAAATTACATTGCATTACTTTTTCCAACTACAGTATATATACAAATGGTTCATGAGAAGTTTTCCACTTTATAAGCTTGGCAACATTTTGAATTTGAAAGTGAGAACGCAAGTCAGAGGCAGTCAGAGTCTGCCATCTCCAACAGGTCTGATATGGCTGTGAGAGTGATCAATAAACTGTGATGAGGCTGATATTTGTTAAATGAGAGTAGGGCTGCAACAACAAGTATTTTCACTATCAATTGTCCATATTTTCTCAATGAATAGTTTTGTCTGTGGAACTTCAAAAAATGGTGAACCATTTTACCAGCCTTTACCTCCTCAAAAAATGTAATCACAAATTAACATACAACTTCCCAAAGCCCAAGGGCATGATTTCCCTAAATGTCTAGTTTTGGCCAAGTATCCTAGAAGAAACCAGAACATATTTACATTTAAGAAACTAAGACCAAAGAACTTTGGCATTATAATAAATCCATTATTCAGAATGAAGAATTAATGATTTGAAATTGTCATACCTTTCTGTCAATTAATTAATCAACTAATTGTTTCAAATGACAAAAGAAGAAAAGGAACGTATAAGTTAAACTAAACTCCAGCGAGTTAGAATCTGCAAATGTATTGAGAACTGAAAACATAAGTTCTGTGAAAATAATTTTCATTTGCAGTTGGGGACTACTAATGCAATTTGTGAGGCTTTCATTTAAAACCGTATAACGGAAGGTATAACCTTAAAATAAAGTGTTTTAGATAATCTAGCAAAACTAGCATGTTTATGACTTGTCAGATTGTCTGACCTCTTTTGTTTGACTGTTGTAGCGGTGTTGCCTTTTTCCCAGATTTCAGCAATTACTTTGGTGATTACATTGTTACTATAAATGGGGCTAAGAAAAATGACCAAAGTTGTATTAAAATGAATCAGTAACTTCTTTTGTGCTTTAATTCCAGGTTCCCAATGACTTTGTAAAAGCAGTTACCATCATCACATATTGGGTACTGAGTCCTAAGTTTTAAAATAATCACTTGCCTTGTGATTTTTCATTATGAAGAGTTTGTGAAGAAAACGGGGCCGTAACCTCCAGTGTTACTCTTCCATGTAAAGGTCATTTCTTCCAGACAGTCTCTGTCTTTCCAAAGAGGTAGAACTATTTTTTTGGCAACACAAAGACTCTCAGCTATCTTATTTTCCTCCCTTCATTTTGGCAATGCAATGATTGGCCTCTGACCGTCCAAACAATGACATTTAATCTTTAATGGTAGTCCGTGGGAAATGCATAGCAGCAGCTAACAGGGCAGAGAAAGTGTTTAAGTGTTCCAGTGTTTTGTTGTCCTCGCCCTCACAGCTTGATTTGGAAATCCATGATAATTTCTCCAGTTATAGCTTGATCCACTCGTTCTTTCATCCATCCAACCATCTATCCATTCTGCTAATAATCTCTCTCTGGGGTGTGTGTTGTCACAGCAGCATTTGATCAAGAGGCATATCATGATCAGGAGGTATCAAAGCTGAAAGACAAAAAACGAAACCGTCCAATTACTGCAGGTTGATGGATAGTATATTTGCAGAATATACTGTGTGTGTGTGTGTGTGCGTGTGTGTGCGTGCATGCGTGTGTGTGCAGGTGTGTGTGTGGAGCCCGTGCTCCGCAGAATCGAGGGATCTGCCCTTTCCAGTGAAGATGGATTCTGATTTATTCACCCATTGAGAACTCCTCCATCATTAAATATTAACCCAGCACAATCACTCCCCTTTCGGCCAATGCATTTGGGCAGGGGTCACACCAGAATGACCTTTTTACACACACACACACACACACACACACACACACACACACACACACACACACACACATGCTATACATATGAGAAACCTTATTAGAATGCTCATCTACCTGTGCACTTCCTCTCAGATAAATGGAGTGTTTTAGCCTCTTTTAGCTCATTGTTTTGGTTTACAGCCCACAAGCACCCTCTCAAAAATCTGGTTGCCAGCTGCAGTAAGCAGATGTTTTCAGCAAACAAAACTCTGACTGTGCATTACCCGCTTTGCATCAAACAAGTTAGCATTAGTGAAGCATTTAGTTGCTAAAGAGACAGATGTTTTCATCACATGTGGAGCACAGAACAGAGCTAAAAGAGTAAAAAGTGTGTGCATGTGACTCACCTGTCCCAAAGCTTTGCACTTCTACAGGAGTTGGTGCAACAACCAGCAGATATCAGAGCTGCAAAGGAAAACAAAATAACAATTTCAGCATTCCAAACATGTGCGAGTGTTTCACCGTAGTGGGTTGCCGTGGAGACAGTAGCTTGAGCGCTGAGAAATAAACATCCAGCGCTTGAGAAAGACACAATTTCTGCATCTCCACTTCTTTCTAACCCACAGGTATATTTTTAAATATTTCTAATCTAATCTAATTTTCTAATTTGAACACCCTGCTATTTTGCAAGTTCTCCCACTTAGAAATCCTGGAGGGGTCTGAAATTGTCATCGTAGGTGCATGTCCACTGTGAGAGACATAATCTAAAAACAAATCTAAAAAACAAATCTAAAAAACAAATCATAATGTATGATTTTTTAACTGTTTATTTGTATGATACAGCTGCAAATAAGTATTTGAACACCTGAGAAAATCAATATCAATATTTGGTACAGTGGTCTTTGTTTGCAATTACAGAGGTCAAAAATTTCCTGTAGTTTTTCACCAGGTTTGCAAACACTGCAGAAGGGATTTCGTCAATTATATTGATGAAAAGTGGGCGCTGCATTCACATGCTCTGACTGTAATGAAAACAGAGGAGAGACATTATGCTGAAACATGCACGGGACACTTTATTGAAGTTGCACAGCAGTGGAATGTGTCAAATAAAGTCCCCGCAGTTAGGACAGATAGTACAAATAGTTACAAAATATGATCGCTGCTGCAAGCCTTCTGCGTTTTGATCATGCCCCTGCTTTTCCAGCGTTCTGTCACACTGTCTCTGCGTAACCGCGCATTGGACAGTGTCCCTCAGTGTCTCTGCTTAACAGCGCATTTGACAGTGTCCTTATGAAGTGCAGAAAAGTTGTGGGGTACTCTTAACCCAGTCCAGCAGGTGCTGCAGAGTTAGAGCAACAAGAGGACATAAGAAGGAGTTGCTTATGCAAGACATTCTAACCAGATGGAATTCAACTCTGGACATGATAAATTCAATGTTTAAGTTGAGATGTACACTAAATATTTTATTTAACTGATACTTTATAAACAAAATGCTGGTTAGTTTTTGCAGAACAAATGTTACCGCACTTTCGTTCATATGGCAGAACAACTTCTTGGGCGGACGGTTCCCGTGCACGGGACGTAAACTCGCCGTTTTTCGGAAGTGCTGACTTCTTTCCTAAATT